>NC_046367.1:9872071-10132071 GCF_011125445.2 Fundulus heteroclitus
GCAGGAAGTGTCATGGTTTGGGAGCACCTGATCCCCCCACCATCTGAGTCTCCATCATGAATTTTAGCAAGTATCCTATGATGTTAGAGGAAAATACGAGACCACCTATCAAAATATTTAAGCTGAAGCATGACTGGGCCATGCAATATAACAATGATCCAAAACATACCAGTAGATCCACCAAGTATTAAATAAGTCCTCAAAGCCCACCTCTCAAACTCACTGAGATGCTGTCGGGTGTCTTGAAATGGGCTGTACATGTGACGAAGCTCGCAAATATCTCTGGTAGATGGCCACAAGTTGCATCTCATTCAAGTTATTTCAACCAAAGGCTAAACAAAAGGCTAGCTTTTAGTAGTTGGGGTGCTATTTGTTTAGCGCGAATACACATTTCTGGTCGATGAGTTAAGGTTTAGGGATTTTGGGATTTATTTCTAATTAAATCCCCTTTTTCAAAGATAAATTAAAAAAAGAACATTCCCTTAAAAATATGTGAATACTTAATGGGGTGTTCCATTTTGTTGACCAGGTCAGTCCAAATCCCCAATGTGCGCCAACAAAAAAAGGATCTGAGATTTTTTTTTGCCAAAACCCAGAAATACATGGTGAAAAGACCAGGAGCTATGCACAAGTGAAATATGCAAATAGATCACTTGTGAGCTACTAAATGCACACTTTCTGTGTTGCAACAGAGCGAATGTCCCTACTGATACGCATGTTTATTGCCAAATGATGCAAATGTAATCTGTTACTACATACAGGGAGTTCCATTATGAGATTTGAGGCTGAACTGCATTTACGTATCCGGTGTGGAGAGCCCTGATTAGATATTGCCTGTATAAAGATTCCAATTGACTTCATTATTGTAACCTTTAGACTTGGGACTTTGATTGCAATCAAACAACAACTTTCAGACTTAAAGCACTCAGTTTTGGAACGCAACAAACAGCTGCTACCGTGTTCCTAAATCTCTCAGTAAACAGGAAGAAAGGTTGGAAGGTTTTCAAACAGACAAGCTGTACATTAGAGATAGGTTTCGTGTTTCTGAGGCAGTGGAGACATTTATAAGTGACAACTGTTGTAACAAAACTGTTTCAAAAGGAAGCATGTGGTAAAGCTGCTGTGATTAGGAAACGCTTTCTATCCTCCATACAGATGGGAAGCTGCGACGGCCTGTCCTCCTCTCCGTACAGATGTGGGTATATCAGCTGGTGTTTGGATTCTGCAGAGTCACAGCAACCTCCAACCGGACGTCCAGCAGGCTCAGGTGAGCTTCTACATACTCTTGAGCCAGAATTATAGAGATTGAAAAGTTGCTTAAGGGATTCATTTGACCACACTAACGTTGGACTCAGACATCCTGAAGCATACTGAAGCAACTGTAAAACGTTATGTTGGGATTACCCTTTTACTCTAAATTCTTTGAAAAAGGCAAAAACATTTGTGGGTCTTGTTCCAGCTTGAAATCATAGTTCATCCTACTGACAAGAAATTCCACAGCATCCTCTTTTTTTTTCTCTCCATTTTGCTTCCTATTAGAACGAACAGAGGCCTTTTCTAAACAGAGCCAGGACACAACCAAGTCAGGCTCCATCCCATCTCTGCCTTGGTCACCACAAGAAACTAGCGGAGAAGAAACAAACGCATCATTTGACCTTCCATACCCACAGAAACAACTCACAAGGAGGAACTGCACCAAAGTCTCTAAAACGTCCAGACACAAGCCTAGGAACAGCGAGAAACCCATTGTTTGCTGTAATGAAAACGATGACGACAGCAAGCTCACAGACCATGACAGGAACTCAAAGGTTTCACAACCTGCTGCTCTAAACAAGGAGGAGCCTCCTCATTCCAAGGATGAGGCCTGTCTCCTACCCAGGAGTAGTCCAGTCATCTCCAGACGCAGCAAGCCCATCTCCTGGCAAGAAAAGGAAACCAGTCCATCTAATTCATTAAGGTACCATATGCAGCTTCTATCCAAACTGACATATAAATGCCAATTTTAGAGGACTCATATCTTCTTGGGAACTAAGACAATATAAGAACTGCATTTTTCTTTCAAGTTATATCTCCTGTAAGGAATCATTTAGAAAGAGGAGAGTACGGTGACCCTGAGGTGCAAAGCGCTACATCGTTAACAAAAGCGTTAAAACATTAAGGAAAGCACTCCAACATTAAGGAAAGCACTGCAACATTAACAAAACGGAAGAGGTACGTCCCAGTGGGAGACCTAAGAAATCGCTGATTGGACTACAGCTCGTTTTTACTTTTGAACCGGAAGTTATTCTGGCTTTACTGTGTTTTTTAAAAACATGAATGTTCTCGGTGATCCAAACCATAAGATGTAGTCTAAAACGCCACATAGTCTGTTTATAAGTTTTGTTTTTATTAATTATGATTTTTTTTAACTACGTGCGCTGTGTTTCTGTACCTCAACGCTCTGGTCCGCTCCTCTCCCCTCCCTCCCCTCGGACCCAGGGGCTTTTATCAGCTGCCAGCCTTATCACTACGTTTAATGTCTTTCCACTCCTACCAAAATGTCCTAATTAAAATCAATAGGAGAGTCAGTAGCTGTGCTTCATGCTCTTTTCTTTTTAACGATACAGAACCAGTGGCGCTTCGGTGGGCGTGCTGCCTTGGCATTGAATTCAGGTGCGCGAAATTATGTTACATATAATTTTGGTGCGCACTTTTAAGGGTCATTTCAAGAAACTTGTAACATCAGGAGCTTCAGTTCAGACCCAATATTCATTCTCTTCCCTCTAAAGGAGCCCTTCACAGTCTTTATTTATGCATTTTCCCCACTGTTTATCCCTCGCGCGCAGCGCACCAGGGTAAAATCCAGCGGCTGCGGATCATGCGTAAAGACGCAGCGTGAACGACGCAGCCCTGTATGCTTTAAGGGTTGCAACTCAGGGTAGACGCGATAATTTTATTTCCACAACACATCATAACAAAAGTTGTTGAAATCAGCGATTTCTTAGGTCTCCCACTGGGACGTACCTCTTCCGTTTTGTTAATGTTGCAGTGCTTTCCTTATTGTTGTAGCGCTTTCGTTAATGTTGGAGTGCTTTCCTTAATATTGTAGCGCTTTTGTTAATGTTGAAGTGCTTTCCTTAATATTGTAGCGCTTTTGTTAATGTTGTAGCGCTTTGCACCTCAGGGCCACCGTAGGAGAGAGACTAAATTCCCTAACACTTGTGAAAGAAAACCAATATTGTAAAGGTTTTGCCCAAATTTGAAAGCAAAGAAAATGAGTACAGAATCATTACTTAGAAAGAAACATTTCCCTTTATAGTCCCACAGAGAGGACATTTTGTCTTTTGCATTTAATCCATCCCCGTGGAAGCAGTGGGCTGTCTACATTGAGTGGTGCTCAGGGAGCAATCTGGGGCTAAGGGTCTAGCTCAGGGTCCCATGGTGGCAGCCTGTGGGGATCAAACCGGGTACTTGCAGCCTTCTCATAATGCAAGAGTGCTGCTCTAACCATTAGGTCACCAGTTAGCTAGCAGTTAGTTTTAAAAATATGGCATCCATTTGAATTCTTGAATTCAGGTTTGAGGTCTATGGACCTCAAACCTGGGATGGCCGCATCCAAGAATGAGGCCTCTGAACTTTGGTTGCATGTACTACCCCTACGCCGCCACCACTGTGCCCAAACACTCCTTATTAACGAAAAGTTTTTGATGTATTTGGACATTCTTAGGAAAGTCCTGAATGTTTTGTGGTTCCCCACAGCTGGTCAAAAAGTGGGAACTGGGATGACAGATAAACTTGTTTTGCTTGGTTTCATGTTTTAAGGTGAATGTTATTCCTTGGGATCGAGAAGAGGAAGAGTGACTTTCATGTTCTGGGGAAACTTTACTGCAGAATTATCTGTCATGTACACTTCGCACATGTTGACCTTAGTATTTCACTATCAGAAGAAATATAGTCTTATACCGACAACGTAATATTTTTTTCATTCAAACATAATATGGGCATTTTATGTAGAATCTGAGCTTTTTAAAATATATATTTTATTTTGGACACCATAAGACACAAATATTGTGACACTGGATGGATAAAACTTTCAATTTGGCCATAAAAGATTTTGACAGCATCTAGAAAAATAAATAATTGTATTATAAAGAAAGATAAGTTTCATTACCTAGTGGAAATTGATAGCTAGGATTATTCTATAACATTTATCACACATTAATATCTGCCGAGGGCCAATAAATAATTTATCCATTTACTTTATCCTTATTTCCATATTATTTACTCTCCTTATTTTTGAAGTAATGGATGATGGTACCCATGAAATGCTACTTTTCTAACTTATTGTTGTGGTTAGCTGCGATGCTATTGCTAGGTTTGTATATAAAAAGTAGATGGTTTCACTGTCGTTTTACCATCAGCTTTATTTTTGATCACGATTTTAAAATCAATACAGCTAACACCATCATTAGTATTTCTCCCAAAAAACTTATTGTCATGATCGGAACAGAGGGACCCAGTATTCAACCAGACAAGCAGCAAGTACAGTATGTTTAAGTTGGTTTATTTGCGGACAGGTTGTGTGCTGGAACCGGGACGACTGACAGAATAATAAACATGTCAAGACAGAGCTCGTGGTCAAAAACAGTTCTAAGTCAAAAACCAGGAAATCAGAAGCGCAAGACAGTCCAGTGCAGAATCCGGGCTCAGAGTCGGAAAACTGATCCAGGTTTGATACACGGGCAGGCTTACAGGCTAGACGAGGTCAGGCAGGCTCGGTGGTCAGGTAGCAGGTTTGGCTCGGTACACAAGCAGGAAAGGTAAACAGACAAGGATCAGGCAAGTTCAGAAAGTCCAGGGACAGACTGACAGGTCAGGCAACACAGGTTAGCAGTCAGACTCAGGCAGGAAAAACAGGTATACAGGCATGCATGAGTTGTCTCTGGGTACTCCAGCTTCCTACTACAGTATGAAAACATGCATGTTAGCTTAATTGATCTCTTTAACCTACCCTTAGGTAAGAATGTGTGAACGCAAAAGTTGTTTGACCTGTGAGTTTTGTTCTTTTTTACCTTAAAACCAACTTCAGTTATCTGCAGAAATGTTAAATCAAAAGACCTAACTTTAAACAAATGTCTGATTTCTGACACAAAATCTTGTAATCATCTTAACTTGACTAAAATTGTACTCTTCCTAGCATGTACTCGTCCTCTCCTTCCTCCGCTTCATCATCGTTTGATCAGCATGAGTGTCTGACATGCTTTAAGGAGGAAGTGGAGCCCCTGGCCATCTTCGTTCAGCAAGCATCCAAAGCCATCCAGGACCGAACCAACAGAACTCCTCAGCAATCTGAGAGGGAGCACAGAGGGTGGAGCCTAAACAGCTGCAGCACACCTAACAGGACAGGTAATAAAAATATTTACGTGTCATTGATCTGGGCTTCTCTTTTGGGAGGTTTTCAACCCTTTAGACTCACACATTTAAAGCTATAAGTCTAATTATGCATACACACATATTGTAAGTCTGAGAAGTAGCTTCTAAGAAGCAGGAGAAACTGTTGTTAAATGAATTATGTACAAATCAGGACATGAGCTGTGGCCTAATGCTCACTTCAAGTTGGTGAATAGCTGGCTGCTAGGGGTAAACATTGTGCCTATGCTGTAAAGACAGTTCAACAAGCATGCAGAATTGGATTATTTTTATTTTTTTTATGTTTTCAGTTACAGAGAAAGCCCAAATTTGATGAAAATTAAGACTGCTGGTTCACTCTTCTGTGTCCTTGTCCTCCATTGAAATCTCTTATCTGCAGCTCTCACTTCTGCGTGTCCGAGAGGTAGTAAAGGTGTCTGGATGGGTTTTGTTCACTTCATAAGCATCCCTCCCACTGCCATTCTCAGAAGCTGAATTTGTTCTCTATGTCGTCAATTGAGTTAGTTTTTATACCGGTCATAAAAAGAAAGGATCTCCAAATTTTTCTTCTTAAAAAGAAAAGTCGTCATTTCCGAAGTACGCAAACAACACACCTTCACCTCAAAGTGCTCCTCATCCGCGTCGCTGTCTGCCGGACACATTTGTTTAACATTATTTTAATGTTAAACATCCACTCTACATTTATGTTGGAAGTATTTAACAGCTTTTCAGTTAATTTATGTATGAAGCAAAGGAAGAAAATTAATTTTCACAATCCATAATGCTCTCCCTCATCATACATGGGTGGACTCGGTTTGTAACGTGTCTTGTTATTACTGTAACTTTCATCTGAATTCAAGGCAATTTTACTCCTGCCGAGACCACTGATAAAATTAATGAAATGTTTTGCCCTAAATAACTATTGATTAACAACAAACATTACTCCTATTTTACTCAATTTTAACAAAAGTACTAATTAATTAATTTAGGGATTATATAGTTGCTATGTGGCTGTTGTCCTCTTCTTTTCTGTGCTAATTGCAAATCTAATTATGCTCAGGTTCTGCATTCTCAGTAGCTGAGGGTGGCTCCACTAAAGCCCTCGGTTATTCTCGTTTCTGTCCATTGTTCTTGCATAGCTGGTGCGGCAGAACCCTGCTCACATGTTGCAGCAATGGTCTTAATGTTGCATTCAATTTGCAGTCGGAACTCAGAAATCCTTCTGATAGGAAAAATCAACTGTAGCGACCGCTTTAGTTTGACTTTTCTCCAGGAAAGTCTGAGAACTTTTTAACAGCCGATTGTCGGATTCAACATGGCAGCTCCTCGCGTCAACAACAGTAAGCTGATATGACAACATGTTTATTTTACAGGACAGCTGTAAGAGTGCATCTAAAATCAATGTTACATGTAGCAGCTGCTACACTGAGCTGACAAATTAAAAGTGGTGTTTGCATGTGGAAAGAACAGCTTTAAAGGATATTTTTAAGAGGTACTAGGAACAAAACAACAGCTTTGCTGCCCTGCGCCATATTGGACTTCTAACGTTTTATTTTCTTTTGTTTTCATTTTGGAATCTCAGCTTCTCCGAATGTATTTGCTGGAACGCTTTTTACTCAGGTTTACCCAGTTCCCAGCTTCTATTTCTATTTTCAGAGGCAAAAGGAATGCGACATAAGATTGAAGTAGCTGTGTGGAGGGAAGGCTCAAAAGTATGCACTGATGAGGCAGTACACTGGATGTTGACTCAATGATTCAGGAAGGTTGAACCAGCTTCTGCGTACGCCAATGGCTTTACTACGATGGCCCTGATGTGCAAACCACAGGGCCACCGTACTTTACTCTTCTGCATTGCCAAATACGTTTTCATCTGTCTCTGAAACAGAATGTGTTAGCATCCTTTTTTGTCTTTACATTTACATGGGTTTGTTCATAGTTTACCTTCATTACCTCGTTAAAAGAGATGTTGATCTGAGTTTACACATTGTGTTTTTGCTTTTGTTTTTTTTTTGGTATCTCATCTGCAGTGTTATCTAGTTGCGCAAGGTCTTTTGTTATTTGCACTTTATTTTCACTGTTAATGTGAAAATAAAGTGCAAATAAGGTAATAAAGAAGGAGGTAGGAAAAGGAGTCTGTATGCTTCCTATCATAGTTCCTTTAGGATAGGAACTTCACAATGTCCCTAACCAGTGCTTAAGGAGCTATGAAGGAACCCACAATCCTTTGCGTGGCATGACATATAAGCACAGCCCACCTCACAGACTATAATCATCCATGTGCATTTCTGTCATGAAGTGACGTATGAGTTAAAGTCTGTTCAAAATCGGCATTGCAGCCCAAAGTTCCTTTCCTCCCCATGATAGAGTTCTTACTGTTGTGACCTCATGAAAGGGCGAGGAGCAGGAGCTAGGAGCTATAATTAGAACATCTCGGATGCAGCCATAATATTTCCTTTCAAATGAAATGGGCAAAATGTTGAATCATAAGTATCAAAGATAAATACAGCTGAGAAACCTGCCACTTTAACAAGATTGACATGAGATCTCTTATTGATTTATTGATTAGTGCTGAATCTTAACAGGTGTATATTTATTTTGTGTCAGGCCACTCCTCCTCAACACCTCACAGCAAGGATAGAAGTTGCTCGGACATCCTGGATTTCCCTGCAGACATCTTTAAGACCAGCTGTGAGCTTGAAAAGGTCTGTAATTATGAGTCCACTAGTTTTTGAGTCATCACTGTAGCCTTTTCTACTGTAGAGCTTAAAACAACAAACAAACACAAATAAAATAAGATGCATTCTCATGATATATGATGTAACTCTGCAACTTCAGCCATTGTAGTGCATTCTCACATATATATATATATATATATATATATATATATATATATATATATATATATATATATATATATATATATATATATATATATATATATATATATATATATATACACACACAGAGCACTGTTCATAAAAAAACCAATTTGTTTATTCCTTAATCCACAGCGCCACCTTGTGTATGAACACTGCCAACTGCAATGCTTTTACATGAAATAAGTTAGTGAACATCAGCACCTTAAGTTTGAATCTTTCCATGGCAGTTTGAGCATTTTTTTTCTTTTCCCTTTCATCCAAAGCATCTATAACATATTTTGCACATTTTTACATTTATTTTCAGGTTTTTAGTGAATACCTGCTACAAATGTCAGTAACTTGACCAAGATCAGATTTTAAATTTACACTACTGACTTAAATGAGAGAAGTCAATATTTTAAAAAAAATCAAAGAAAAAAAAATCGTATGTACATCTTGTGATGAATGTATGAATCTCTGATTCAAGTTTAACTGACCAACTTATGCTTAACACTTGCATAACAATTAGACTGTAACTATCACACTGATGAAAATGTGTTAGTTCTCTCAAGGTCTTAGGAAACACTAACTTCTTTTAATTTTAAGCAGAGAAACATGTTCCCCTTTTATGAGGTATAAGAAGCTATTAATTAATAGAAAGAATGGATGTCTTTCAGTTAACAGGTAATACTATATTAGAATTTATTAAAAATAAGGTAAACACAGAACCTCATTTGAGCACTTCTGTAGATTGTTTTTCAGGGATTAGACAACGTATTTAGATTTTTGACTTTGGTTTGAATGTTTGAGCATGACTCTGTGAGCATAAAAATAAACACATTTTTTGACGATTTAAAAAAAAAATAAAACAAAAAATACTGAGTATTACTCATCTAAACAAACAATTAAATGTGACAGTAATTCATTAAAATATGTATTCATTATATTTTTGAAAGATTTTGTATTATTGTATTATTGTATTATTGTATTTTGTACAGGACTGTGTTAGTCCTGTGCTGCTGCATGTTGAATTGATGTATTTTATCTGTCAGCCTGACCCATCAAAGTCAGTGTGATGGTCATTTACTGCTATAGGCAAGCTCTGCAGTTTAGTTACTGTGCTCAGTAACCATTCACCAGTTAGGATCTAACCAATGAGCCATATTTACAGCCTAAATTATCTTATGGTGGATTGTAGCACATACATTTTTATTTATTTAATTAAATGATGTAGTTACTAGATTCTAACCCATTTTGTCCTGAAGATTAGGTTTCTATTGCTATTTACATATACTTTTAGTGGGAAATAGCGGCCTCCTAGTTTTGTATTGCCTATAGCAGGGGTTCCCAGAGTGGGGGTCGGGAAGCCCCGGGGGGTCACAAGACACCATGTGGGGGTCACGAGATGATCTAAAATTATCCATAATTTCTGACTTTACAATGTCAGAGATATACTTGTTTCAATTTAGTAAATTTATGTATTTAATCATGGAAAAATATTTTCTGCACTTTCTTGTTAGAGTTTTTATAAAATTTCTACTTTATTCTCACAATTTTATGACTTTATTCACGTATAAAGTCTCGGGAACTGTTATTTTGGCGGTTGCAGCCTGAGAAGTTTAGGAGCCTTTGACCTATAAAATAAATATAAGTTATAGACCATCGGGGACTAATGTGTAAGTTATCTGATCCACAGCTTCCAGTCCTGCTCTAGAACAAAGGAAATTACAGTTTTTTGACAATCTTGCCAGCATTAGACTGTCTCTGGTTCAAAACTAAAAATAGTTAACAGGATTGTTCTAAATAGAAGGAACATTCTTTAAAGGTGCATAGCCACGTTATTTTACTTTTATTTTATATGTCAATACCCAACTCTGGTTGCATGCAACGTTTTTACAAAAGAT
The DNA here is from genome assembly GCF_011125445.2 of Fundulus heteroclitus. Classification (NCBI taxonomy): domain Eukaryota; kingdom Metazoa; phylum Chordata; class Actinopteri; order Cyprinodontiformes; family Fundulidae; genus Fundulus; species Fundulus heteroclitus. Next base: position 9,882,222 of record NC_046367.1, read on the forward strand.
TATCATGTCCTACTGGCGTATTAGTTCTTATTTTGGTGTTTTATGCTTAGTTTTTGCTCAATTTGTTAGTAAACAAAGCCTTTCATGTTTATTTATGATTTTAACAGAAATATGTACTGCACATGCACAGAAGGGGTTAAAACAAGGAAGCGGATAACAGCTATTAGCATGTTCCAGCGAAACAGTGAAGAAAGGTCTAAGATCCAGTGAAAAAAAGCACAAACAAATATATAATTCCAAGAGGGAAAAGACTGGAATGTCGCTGGGAATACAGTATGAACATTGGTGCTCACTGAAGTGGACGCTAAAGCTGCCGAGGCTCAGATATAACCACAGAGTTGATTGATGCGAGTAAATGTTCGGATATGACACTCTTAACGTTACTGTAGAATGGTTTATTTAATTAAGGTATTTACAATTGATGTATAAATTAAGCATTATGATAGTTCTGCAATACTGTTGCTAGATGTCGCCACTTCTGTTTATATCTGTTAATCGCGCGCGTGAGCAAATTATCTTTCGTCTCAAAAAGGACAATCAAAACAATATGAAGATGGAGACTTGGTGTATATAACCTTATTTTATCATGATCAAACGGTTTTTGGTCTTTTTTTATAAACATATTACGTGGCTTTATACCTTTAAATATCTATGAAATCTTAATCATGTTAGTGAAAAACGCCCAGATGTTTCACTGGGTCGGGATGTGTGGTAGTGCTATCCAAGAAACCCCCCCCCCCCCCCCCCCCCCCCCTCCCCCAGATATGGGCAAGCGAAATTTAGAGGAGTTTGCCTTTTCCGCAAAGATTTGTCACTAATGTTTGTGTAAATGATTGTGTGTGCAGGAGAATGCTCATTTTGTTGTGGTGGATATGATTCTGGAGGTTCTGGAAGGTGTCAAGTGGAAGTTGAGCTTTGACTCCCTAATGGACAAACACTGCACCTTGTGCAAAAAGAGACAGATGGGCTCTGGACAGCACAGCCCGGTGCACAGACGGACCGGACAAACACCCAAACCCAGACAGGGTTGCAATGAATGTGGTCCCCAACTTCCCACCTGCAAGCGCAGACTTTTACAGGACGACACAAGGCCGTCGCAGATGGACACGCATTGTGCAGATTCAAAGGATCACATGTGGGGTATAAATGCAGAGGAACCAGAAAGATATGATGGCAAACATCAACAGAGTCAATCAATCCTTTCCACTGACAGCGGGTTTGAAGGTAAAAGCCTTGCTGTACAAAGTGTTTTATCTCAGTGCCACGAGAAAGTTATTTACAAGGGAATAATTTACAGGTTAAAATATATGGAAATTATAATTTTAAGATATAATGAATAGGGCTGTATATAAAGCAGGTTAAATCCCTTGGTAAATGTGTATTCTGTCTAATAACCAGCAGGGGGAGACCTATATATGGCAATTGTTTTCAGTTATGTAGGGAATTATACATCTTCTGTTCCCTATATATCCCTTTAATAAGCAATTTCCTAATAAGTTATGGTTTTAATATTTACTTTTAAGTATTTGATTAGTTTTTTTTTTTTTTTACATTTTTGAATGATATTTTAAAAGAAAAATACACCACAATGGGTTTCATGTTAGATTTGTATTGCACATTGCTGCCACTTGAAGTTCTTAGTCATATGAAATGAATAAATCTCATTACTCTTATTGTCTCTGGCTATAGAGAACAGAAACAAGAACTTCAGCAGGATGTAAACTCACATTAAATCTATCTGATCAGATAACCAAAGGGTAAACTTCTTAAATATTAAAACAAGCTCAGAGAAGCCACACAACTTCCTGTATTACATGTTCTTTCATTTTTCGTGTCATGTTATAAAGAAATTATCCTGTCCTTCTATTTCAGACTGTGGAGTCGGCACAGTGTTGCTGCCAAAAGATTTGGTCATAAAGTAAGACATTTATCCTTTTTCTATGGATCCATCAACAGCATACATTTGTCCGACTGAGTAGTTTCTGAATGTGCCTTTGGTATCTCGGTAACAGTGCAGAATGGCTGGCCCAGCAGCTGGTGGTGGACTTCAAAAAGAAGTGGCTTCCTTCCAATGTGCCTCATCGAGGAAGGCTAAGCCTCCGTAGCTCATTGCAAGAGGTGAAAACATAAGAGCCAAAAGGTGTTTTTGTGACGAAAAGTTTTTTATTTTATTTATTTTTTTAGTTTCGATGACAATCTACACAGTGATTAGACTGGAGCTGTACACACTGGGAGCCTGACAGAGGTATAGGTAAAGCTGTAAACAGCCACTCCAATTCACAAATAGAGAGATATAAAGAGGGGCAGATAAGTATGAATCATTTGACTATAAATGTAGTTTGGATTGTCTGGTGAAATTAACAATATTGAACTTAGAATTAATCCATTCTGTAAGCTGTTAAGTATCAGTTGCTTCATTGTTCCAGTTTTGCTTTTGGTACCAAAATATTGACAAAAATATTATTTCATAATCGTGTCTCCATTGATTTGTATTTCAAAATGCAATTTTAATTTCTCATAACATTTCTAGCTTATGATACAATGATACAAAGTTGTTGTCACCTTTTCACAGCCCATGAGTTTGTGTTTTGCAGGATAACTATTAACATAAAACACTCATCTCTTTGTCGTCACTAGCTGCCAGGTACTGGAGGTGTGGAGGTAAAGTACGGGAGCCTAACAGAGGAGATCCGCCTGAGGACCAGGATGAGAGGATCCTTGAACTGGGCACCACCAAGCTTCCAGATCATTTTTTCTGTCCAGCCACCACACAGGTCCTAATTCCTCCTGAGCTGACAAAAAATGTCCAAAACAAAACAACACCAAGGGAATGCTTTATTCCTATGCTGACTAAATCCCATCTTAAATAACTTTTTATCCCTTTCCAGGCGGAGTGAAGTGGTGGCCTTACAACACTACCTGTGTGCAGGCTGTGGAACGGAAGTGGAGCCCAGTGAGTATCGAGGAGAATTAATCCAGATTGTTGAATTACCAGTGATTTATGGTTGAGGGATATTGTGAGGCAATTGTTATCTGTTATAATTACACATTTTAGGGATGTAGCAAAGTATCCAGCTCATGACACAAGACAATTCATGCTACTGGGTTCACACGCTCAAGATTTTAGCAGTTTAAGAAAAACTAAGAATCAGCATTTTTTCTGTTACTTTTTAAAAATACAGTTGAAGCTTCATAAAATCACAAACTATTTTAATGAATCTGTAAAATAATTTCTTCCAGATTAGACTGGTCCATTTCTTTATCCTCATCTAACGCTACTGTAATGTATTGAACGAGCTCCATTTCCCTGTTTTCACAATTAGAACAAAGCTTTCATGAATCTCTTTTCATTCAACATAGAGTCATCCATTTCATGTTTGATTCTCCTGAGTATCTTCAACCAGTGTCCGAAATTAACTTCCTGATTCACCCACCAAGTTGGCCGGTAGATGTAAAAATCAACCGGCCAGGCATATTTATTACCGGCCAAAATATTAGTCCTCACCAGACCTCTTAATTTATACCAAAAATTAGGAGTGAGATTATGTTAATTTCTACGTGGCGTGGTTGGGGGCGTGGCTGACTGGAGCCTGGAAGAGAAATCTTTGTTTCCTACCTTTGATAGGAAAATATTGAGTTTATTATAAAAGGCACAATATGAATTATCAGATTCACATCCAGGCAATAAAAAAAACCCACATTTTTCCCTGAGCTGCAACACTTAAAGCACGCAGGGGTTCGCGCTGCATCTTTACGCATGATAAAATGCGCACCTTCATTACATGAAACGTAATTTTGTGCACCTGAATTCAAGCGCAAGGAATCACGCCCATCAAAGCACCGCTGGTTCTGTGTCGTTAAAAACAAAAGTTGGGGGGCAGTAAGAGCGGTGAAGCACAGAAACACAGCGCACGTAGTTAAAAAAAATGCAGAATAAATAAAAATGAAACTTATAAACAGACTAATTGGCGTTTTAGACTGTATCTGGTTAGCAGAACTGTTTTCTGATCCTGCGTGCAGCCATGACTGGTTCTGAATGATGACTTTATCTGGGAGTCGTTCTCCCCCCGTGCCTCCTGCTCCGCAGAAGGCGGAGTTTAGTCTGAGCTCTGGAGGGACAGAGCTGTGAATGGGTCATTCGCAGCCCAGATGGGTTTTGTTATTTTATGTTATTTTTAATTTATTTGGTACAAACATTTACTCGCCATGTGGCAGCTAGCCCTCTGAAATTTACTCGCCAAACGGGAAATTTACTCGTATTTGGCGACTGGCGAGTATTAATTTCGGACCCTGTCTTCAACCTTAACTAGAGAACTAAAATAACCTTTTACTTTCACACGTATAAGAATCCTCTGAAGACTAACTTCAGGATTGTTTGCAGCTAATGGTTAGCCAGCTGTAGTACTCAGCGCTAGCACATAGCTTGTCTGTCACTGTTTTTTTTTTTAATTGGCTATCTGAAATACTGACACATAAACAATTTAGGAGGGAAGGCTTCTCTTGTGCTTTTCTAACCAAGGGATGTATGGCTAGCCAGACTAGAAGTCTTTATTACCCTACTGTCAAAACAACAGGGTGACCCAACAGTTACTTCCTGTCTTATTTCACAATGAAATTGTACAGGGTGATTGGCATAAAGCACCCACCTTTACATCTAAGGCTAATAATAATACCTTAAACTTAATTCACCAGATTTTATCATATGGTGACAGCTGCTAGATGCAGTGTGCGATTTGCAAAAAAACAGAGGGGGGGGGGGGGATCATTTTAAACAATGTTATTAATGAATAAAAGTTTTATTAATAATGGGTAGCTAGCAGATGTTCTTTCAGGTAGCTAGCTAGATTCAGTAGGTTAGACTATTGTTTTTAAACTTGAGCCATTTACTGTCGGGACTCTGGAGTGGGTATTAGTTTACTTTAAGGGCTTTGAGCAGAAAACGTAATAATACTCTTTAAAAACAAACAAAAAATTAAATTTACAAATGTGAAGGACACAAGTCATGTATTAATATAATTTTTGAAAAATCCATTATATTCAGGGGTTAAAGCAAAAATAATCAATTTGACTGAAAAACAAAATTCTAGTCAGCCCATATATTCCCGGGGCCGTGGACGTCATGCCACCTTAGTAACCACATTTGCTTATTGTGCAAAGTCCACTTTAACCAAATCTGGTAGTTCCATTGACAATTCCTGTATCTCTCCCACCTTCCAGCTTCAGAGCCTTGGCACCATCCTGGACAGCCCTCTCCATAATCTCCTTCACTTTCCCCATCCATAACATCACCTGGTTAACTTTAATATTTGCAGCATCAAGCAAGTTCTTCCTTCGCACTTTTGCCAAACTGGTCCACAGTCCACTCACCTTTCCACTTTACAATTTCAAAACCCTCCGTAAACTGCAGCTAATTCAAAATACAGCAGCTTGCATCATTACATCATCTTCTTCACACCTGTACATTAACTCCACTGTCACATTCAATATAAATCAATCCTATGATCATACAAGGCCAACGACAGCCATGGACAAAGAGGGACACAAAACCAACACTATCATGACATCATACATTTTAATTTGACACAGATCGCACGTTGACTGCTGGAGATGGTCACCAGCTCCTCCACCACCCTGTGTTACGTCAAGCCGCATTTTCTAATCAGTTACGGCATGACGTAACACCTGTAAGGAAAAGCAGGTATAGAAAATCCATGGATGGGAGGTTAAATTTTTAAAAAGTTTAGTAAAATTGCTTAAAGTTTATCAGAAAAAAACTTAACTTTATTTTAAAGATAAAATAAGCTCTGCCTTCTTTGTTACAGAAAACCACATTTTTTTTTTTTACTTTTTCCGAATCAGACCCAGTCAAACCGGGACATCGTTTCACATTCCGACCCTTCTTCTTAAAAAAAAAAAAAGCACGTCATGCTAAATTAGCCGAGCTAGAGCGTTACTTTTTCAGTTTTAAATAAAACATAACAGTGAATCATGGGAAGATCCCTGGTTGGTCACCTCGTTCATCAGCTAAATTACTGGAAGCGAGGAAATAAACGCAGACAGGTGACATGGCCACAGGTGGAAATAATTCATTAATTAACTGCAGGAGCAGATTTACACACTTACGAGGGAAGTCGTTGTCAGCTATTCTATCCGCTGAACTTTCTGACCTGCTGGTTCACTTAAATCCAAATAAAACATTTGACCACCGCTACTTTCATTCATAGCATCTGTGGTCAGTTTGAGATGTTCTTCCAAAAGTTAAAATGATAAACACCGATAAACCTCAGACTGGCAGTCCGCTTTGCAAAGACCCGCCCTACTCTCTTTCTGATTGGCTAATGTTCCAGCTCTGCCAGGTTTCATTGGTTGGTTCTGTTTAAAACCTTGAATAAAAAGTCTAAATCCCCCCCCATCCCCCCCAGCAAATCGCACCCAGGCTAGATGAGTCTTTGCAACACAGTTCAATTTAATGAGAAATGTGCCATTTTAAAACTGTAAAATCTCATATGACAGGTATTCATTAAACGCCAAAGGAAAACACATTACAGGACCTAGAACACTAGACCTAGATCAGCTTCAGATCAGTTCAGATGTGTGGCATGAATTCAGATTCAGTAGCTGCAATGAACCTAAATCAAGTTCAGACCAAATGTAAACCGAGAAACAAATGTTTATGTTAATTTACAGAGAACAATGTTTTAAGTTCTGATTCTCCTTCCAGGATACATCAAGAAACTGCGCTACTGTGAATATCTGGGAAGGTATGCAAAAGAGGCGTTATCAATGTCAAAAGCTTTATTTCGGTCTGCAATAATATAGTATATTTCCAAAAATAAATTCTGTTCTTTATTATTTCTAATCTGTATGACAGATATTTCTGTGACTGCTGCCACAGTGGGTCAGAGGCAGTAATTCCTGGTCGAGTTCTGTCCAGCTGGGACTTTGGCAGGTAAAGTCCCAGTTGGGACCCACTAAATTGTAATACTGCTAAAACAAGCCGCTGCTGTTTTCTTTATTTCACAAAAAATAACGATCAAACCTTGTCTGACCCATATACTTACCCGTTGTAAATCGGTTTAAATATCTTTGTAGTACACAGTTTTGGTGAACAACGGAGAAGTAAATGAGACTCTAAAAGACTGATATTGCAGGTACTCTGTGAGCGATTTCTCCAAGCAGCTGCTGGACTCAGTATGGTGTCAGCCTCTGTTTGACCTTACCTCTGTGGGAAAGACGCTGTACAGCAAAGTTAAAGAGCTGGACAGGTTCAGGGTGAGTTACTTTTGCAACTGTAAGGTTGATTTAAAAAAAGGCTAATAAACACACACACCTTTCTTTATCTGTCCTTCAGGAGCTGAGGGAGCAGCTGATTAGCATCAAAAAGCTTTTGAAAGCCTGCAGATTATCTGAAAGGTACAATGTCGGCGTTTATAATGCAATTTTATTTAAAATGATTTCATGTCTTATGGTGTGAATGGTTGAAGAATAGTTGTAGAATTGGGAAGAGGGAACCTGAGGCCATCTCCTATGTTTAATGTTGGTTCCTCATATTTAAAATTGACAGATATTTTCACACCTCGCAAACCATCAGTCTTCCCACACCAAAATGGGCACATTGCTGTCCTCAAAAGAGTGTCCTTGGTTCTTAATATAAGGAGCTGGCTCTTCATGGTAACAGACTGCGTATACCGATTGTATACTGACTGTAGCCAACCGATTGTGTTTCTGCCATTGCCCAGGCACCCAACAGTAACAATGCGTCAATAATTCATACAGTTTACAAGGAAGACGAGGATGTGTGCGGGTGAAGTACCTTTTAGTTCTAATATTAGGTCATTGTGGTGTTTCTGTGCCCTTTCATTCTGGGAATTTAGAAGATGCAACCGCATGGCCTAGAGTGGGGAAGTTGTGCCATCCGCTATTTCTAGGTTACCATTAAAGAAATTGGTCATGCGACCACACCTCTTTGAATAGTCAGCCATTTCACTCCTGCAATCCTGCAAACAAGAAAATCAGCATGAGTCCAACGTACAGAAGGGTTAGTGCACGGTTCTGAAGAGATACAAAAGACTAGATAACCAGCACTCTGCATTTAAACTTTTTTTTTTATAAAGACAAAAAGACAGTTTTCGGCTGCATACTGTCATCAGCTTATTGCAGATCCAAGAGAATCAATGTGTGTGTGTGTGTGTGTATATATATATATATATATATATATATATATATATATATATATATATATATATATATAGAGAGAGAGAGAGAGAGAGAGAGAGAGAGAGAGAGAGAGAGAGAGAGAGGTTAGAAAATATCTAAGCCAATCAGAGGCAGGCTGGGTAGTCAGCCCAAAGAAGAAACATCAGTGCTGAACACTTTTAGTTCATTCAGTGGCACTCAACCCATAATAACAGACAAAACAGTTTTCTCTTAATTTTATGTTCTCATGTCTTTATGTATATATATTTGCATTACATTGTTTATGTTATTATTGTATGATTGTCCGATGTTTTTTTTTTATCTTTAAGAGACACCAGCTGCAATTTAAGACTGACCTGTTTTAAACAAGTATTAAATAAAAAAGAATTAAAATATACTGCAGAAGCATTTTGTGTGTTGTAAGATATATAACATTAAGCACAACTGAATATAAAAGTGAAAAAAAACACCAGTACTGGTATCAAATAATTAATAATATTATTGATAACAATCTTAACAGAAATGATTTAACAAAGAGCATTTTAGAAACTTGCTTGGTTTTTTGAACAAATCTACGTTAATGGTTACTTATTTTTACTTCGTAAAGGCTGATGGAGCAGTTTATTATATTTTATTAACAGGGATGTCTCATGCAAAATTCACCTTTTAGCTCTGTAAAGGCATATTTTTTTGTGTACTTTAGGAGTGCAGAAAATGTTAATTTAGTCTGTCCAGGTATTGTGTAGACATCTTTATATTCTGTTTAGGTAATTTTGTTCCAAGCCACTCAGTTCTCTATTTTCTATTAACTTTTTTATTTATTTATTTATTTTTTACAATAGCTTTGCAGTATTTGTTTCGGAACTGCTAAAAAGGTCTTTTTTTTAATCACAATTTGTAGTCCAAGCTGAAGGATTTCGAAGCTACAAGTGTACACAATGTAGCTTGTGCTTGAACATTTTTGTACTAAAAATGTTCAGTTGTTGGATGTAATAACCCACACAATTGATTATACCATCCTCCAGCATACCACTAAAATGACTGAATGTTGTGGAGTGGACCTGGGGGTGGGGTGGGTGAAGTGCCTTATCTGCATTTAAAGAGACAAGACCAAAATGAGTTGCTCTTAGATGCACTTCAGAACAGGGGCAAAAGACGGGCTGTGGGGCAACAATAATACAAAATTTAGTCCAAAGCATTGCAGTTCCACTTTATATAGACCACAACTGAAATACTTCAGTGTGTCATTAAAAAGCATGATATGTCCCCTTTAAGGTAAACTTCGTATTTTATTCCCCCTTTTTAAAAAAAAAAAAAAAAAAAACCAATAGGACTAAAGGTTGAACCAATCCAGCAAACCTTACTCTAAAATAACTTCAATCTCATGTGTAATAAAATAAATTATCTCCCTAAAATATACATTAAATAACTGTCTGTGGTTTTAGCTGAAATCGTTCCTACTGGTAAAATAACAGAAAGCAGTTTGTGATGTGATGGTGTTTGTATTGTAGGATATTGGCTGAATTTGAGGAACTTCCTGCTCACCTGATGGAGGAGCCTCTCCTCTTCTCCATGGAAGACCTCCAGAGAGTGAAGAAGGGTCAGCTGGTGGTGCAGGCCCGTGCGGTGCTGAACTCTGCTATCGAACACATTAAACACTGTGAGGTGAGTCTTACTGTGCTGAACAGTGAGACATGATTCAGGTTGATGCCAGGGCCGCGCGGTGATGCTCTTGATTTAGTTCAAATGCGTTGTTAGGTTCAAATCAGACTCACTGTGGAAGCTAGCCTCTATGACATTTTCTTCTTCCCCACAGCTGTGTATGGGGCGAGGTTTTATCTGTGAGTTTTGTCGAGTAAAGGACATCATCTTTCCATTTCAGAGAGACATATGCAAGCGATGTACAGGTGAGCAAGGAGGAATGCTGATTTATATGAATTCATTGTAGAAACTTGAATACAAGTAGAGATGCATGGAGAAACCGGTTAACACGGAGAAACCGCATAACTCAGTAACATTATTAGTAAGTGAAATAGACAAAAGGTTACGGCATTGAAGTAAATTAACTCAAAGGAAACAGAACTATAAGAAGCTAATTCAAGGGAAACTTGAAGAGAACCTTCTGTCACGTTCAGCAAGTGACAGAAGGCTGAACAGAACACAGCAAACGTGTGCTACTTTATTTCCTTTGTACTATTAAGGTCTGTTTCTCATGGAACATGCTGGATTTGTAAATGTTAGCAGCCTTTTGGAAATCTGACAGCTGGTACACTGTAAGACGCAAAAGACAGATAAAATGTGAGTTCCATAATCATGTGGTCTGTCTTGAAATACAAGTAAACCCAATTCTCCAGCAACTGTCCTATTACCAATGCAACATGTAATCCCCTGTGGTTCTGGCATGGTGAATTAATGACCACAAACAGAAAGGCCAGAAAAAACTATTTTCAATGCTATTCTTAAATTTTGAAAATCGAGGTTCTCATAAAGAAACCGTCATTGGTTAAAATCAGTATTGGTGGATCAAGCTTTGCAAAAACCAGACATCTGAAATCCGCCACGCAATCAGTGCACCTTAATTACGAGTGCAGAAAAATTCTATCTAAGCTTCGATGTACTGTATCTAAGGTACAAATGTATCTTAGATACGATGTAGCTTAGCTATAAATGTATCTTAGATATGAGCACTAATGTAAAACTACTGAAAAGTCCCCTGAATGCGCCAACCTGTTTTCACACACAATATGTTTTCTGTCTTCACAGTGTGCAAGGCCTGCTTTCACATAGAATGTTTTGTGGGGAAAAGGTGTCCAAAATGCACTAGGATCCAGTCCCGGACAAAAATCCAGATGAATTTGTGAAGTGTGATCTGAACTGGGGTCTGCTGCTTGGAACTACTACACCTCTCTAGAATATTAGCCTAAAGTCCCTTTCACAATTACAACCTTACCCAGTAATTTACTGGGTCAGGGTTATGTGTGAATAAAGCCAGAACTTATTTACTGGGTAAAATTGACCGGGTCAACACCTATAATATCATTCCTGGTAATTCACTGGGGCCGCTCTAGTGTGAATAAAGCTGTTAGATTCCTGGGTAAGGCACACATTTGCGTAATTACATAAGACGTTCATAGTCTTTGTTTAGCTCTTCCCCTGATGTCTGCAAGTTGCTTCTCTGATTGAGAAATGTACTGAAATTGTATTTCTTCTGAAAGTTTCATTAAGCTACGAACCACTATAAGAACCATCAGATCCGAAGCCATTGTTTGCTGTGGATAATCATCTGTTTGACAGCTGTAGTTTCCAGCTGAAATTCTTCTTTAGAGGTTGGCGTGATCAGTTAAAGCTATATCCCTTGCCTTACTACCATCTGTTGTTGGTTTTAGGTACATCCACTCCCACTTTGCCAGGTTAAGCGTAAAAAGGGCTGACCTGGTAATTTACTGGAACTAATTTGCATGCATGAAAGGCGCTAATTCTTGTTCGACCCAGGAATGTAGTCTGGGATTTACATGTGAATGGGGCTACAGCACTACTACTTTTACTGGTGCTTCACCAGAAAAGACTTTTGTAGTTATAAATATTTTTCCTTTAAAATAGTTATTTTTATTTATTTTAGCTAAAACTGATGAGTTCCTTTTTCTAACTAATTGTCATATGTTTTTAATCAATAATAAAAATCAAAACAATCTTGTGTCATTTATTCTTTTATTAAATGTGTGCATTTTGTGTCACTGAAAGAAGTTAGGAATTGTAACAGCTAATACACAGCTTTGATAATATTCAATAGTCTTCACTGTAATGATTCACGTCTGTCATACCATGCCTGGGAATTTTTGTTTTCATGTCTTCCTGTTTTTCCTGCCAGGTCTTTTCATTTTATTGGACTCATTCAGTCCACCTGTGTCATGGCTAATAGTCTGTTTCATCTGTGTGCAGCACTTTTTAAGTCTCTCTGCCAGATTATCGACTGCCTTGCACGAATAGAAACAGTCTTTTCTTGACCTCGTCTGTCTACTTGTGATTGACCTAGATTTTGCCTTAGGATTGTCGCCACTTTTCTTTGCCTATTACTGGTCTCTACTGCCAGTTTGATATCTATACATTGACACCGGCTCTGACTTGTGACTACCGATTCGCACCTGACCCTGGTGCCGGTTGTACACTAAGGGCACCCACCCCCCAAAAAAATTGATGTGCACCCTTAATCAAATCTGCAAAAAAAACACAGCTTTGTCATCTCTCTGTCCTTTCCTTTCTTTCTCGCTTTGTGTTGTACTGTTTGAAGAATGATCTACAGTATTTGCAATTAGCAGCAGCCTCCCCCAAGTAAACACCATCTCAATCACCGTTTAGTATGCAAATTGCAAATCAGCTCATAAGGCAACTGCTCTGCTGTATGTCAGATTTAGGGTTTCGCACTGTTGGATCCATGTACGAAAGAGGAAAAGCACTAGCCTGAAGCTCTTTAAAATTTGTCGTAGCAATTCATGTCGGAATATACTTTATAACAACACAAAGGGTCCCTCAGCCGGATCAACCGTGAGCTACATCCCGCTGATTCCGCGAAGCTTGAATATCCAATATCCAACTTCACCGCGGTGAAGCAGCCAGAGGGATGGCTGCTTGCGGGACAGGGGCGCCAGAGGCGAATCGTCAGGGCACAGGGGAAGCAGGTAACGGCGAGACCGATGAGAGCTAGGGGGGTGGGAGGGGATCACTGCTGGCCGGCTGCCGGCTGGAGATCACACAGAGGAAGCCCGGCGGAGTTAGACGTTGGGAACTCAGAGACCAAGGAGCGCTGCGGGGCGGATCCAGAGCGACTTGGACCTGCAACACAAGGAACGTGAGAGAGAGGGAGTAAATCGGCTGCAGCCCGCAGAACCCTGACATTAAATGAAGCTATCTCTTTCTCTGTATCCCTTAGGAATTATGCTGCAGTTGCACTAATAAACCAATTAAAATGAATAATAAAACAAAGTATTATACCAAGAAGACAACAAGCTAAGCATATCAAGTTATATGTTTTACTTACCGCCCCCACTGACGTTGCCAGAATCCATGCTGAGGTCTGAAATGCGCCTTGTGCTCATAGTACGCACTTTCTGAACAGCTTGAATGTGTTTGACTTTTTTACTTTACTTTACTTTATTTTTTATTTAAAAGGGGACAGTGTAAATTAATCAACATTAAAACAATGTAAATGTAACCGAGTTAGCTAAAGAGTGCTCATTTTCATCGGTAGTCCCCCAGCCAGGTGTAAAAAAGGCAACCTTAAAAATAATCACAAGTATAAAATCACAAGATAAGATTACAATGCCAATTACATAAACACATTATGGTTAAGAAATACAATTCATGTAAAATAATTATAAATTATTTAAATACACACAGAAAACCTTAGTGCCCACAAGTTTGGCTCTCTACAAGCCATTTTTTTTTGCATTCTTTTTGAATGAAACGAATGGCAAAGACTCTCTGATGGTTTCTGGCACTGTGTTCCATTGCTGAGATGCTCTCACGGAGAAGACAGCCTGACCAAAAGCTGTTTTTCTCCGGGGGATGATGCAGTCTTCCCTCACTGCCCCTCTGGTTACCCTGACCTCACTGTATCTGAACTGTACAAAGTCACATAGTGAAGGTGGTGCTAAACCATGTCTGAATTTATAAATCAAACAGATGTTTTTGAGTTTGATAAGATTGTCCCAGGTAAGTAACTGATATTTCCTCAGAAAAACTACAGTGGTGGTAATGGTATGGTTTTTTATCCAGTATTTTTAATGCTTGTTTGTGTAATGTTTCTAATGGTTTTATTGTAGTAGAGTGAGTATTGGATCAGCTTATTAGACAATATGTTATGTGGGATATTTGTGGGCGCGCCCATGGCGGAGCGGTTAGCGCGAACCATATTAGGAGGCCTTTAGTCCTCGGCATGGTCGGCCCGGGATCGACTCTGACCCGTGGCGCTTTGCCGCATGTCTTCCCCCCTCTTCCACCCTCTGCCTGTCAGCTCACTGTCAATAAAACGTGTGTCATTAGAGCCACAAAAAAAAAAAAAACGCATTTGTGAATCGAGGCACAACAGGTGAGTCTCAAAAATCCATACACATGCAGTGAAGTTTAAAGACCACCGGTACTTTGTAATTTAATTTATAATTGTTTATGGACCAGAAATACTTTGGTGAACCTTGTGCTGTGCATGTGTGGATCTTGTGTGCTTGCTAAGAACCGCGCTCTGCGTATGTGAATCTTCTCCTGTGTGTGTGGATTTTTTTTAGCTTGAGTGAATCGCCCTGTGCGTGTGTGCATCTTGTGCTCTGTGTGTGTGGATTTTTTTGTGCTTGCGTGAATTGCGCTTGTGCGTGTGTGGATCTTGTACTGGGCATGTATGAATCACATATGTGTATTTGTGAATATTGAGACCCTTCTGGCTCCATACTAGCATACTGTTAACTATACCCTTGCCATCAACAACCATTGCTTTTCCCCCATGTGCTGCTCCCCCAATGCAGCTTGCTAAACTAGGTCCACCCGATGATTTAATGGTAGTGCACCAACTTAGCCAATAATGAGTATCTACCCAAAACGTGCATTTGGTACAAGTTTAAGATCATTCAATCCTATCTGGTATCACACCCGACTATGACTAGAGTACTCTGTCAAACAAGAAGCATGTTTCTGTTTCCCCTTCAGCTAATGAAAGACGGGATGTTTTTTTTCCCTAAACTGGTTTTAACAATTGGAAAGCAGCACTTGATCAGGACAAGGCCTACAAAGACACATGTACCAGCCATAGTTATGTGCATTCTTCCACAATCTGGAGTCAGCACAAAAGCAGGGAGGCTAGAGGGGGGACTGTTGAATCCCTTTTCATTAGTAAAACACAACTGGGGAAAAAAATAACATTTCTATGACAAGAGTGCTGGCAATGCTTATAAAAGTCCTCTGTGTGAATTAGTTAGATCTCGGTTAGACTATAGAAACATTAAGACAAGATGGGCCTACAGCTGATGAAGATGACATTGCTTCAGGTTGTTTTTCAAAACTGATGCAGTACACTTTGGTGAAGGATGACAAAACATTGCTAAATACATGCCAAAGAATGCAGTATATCCATCTAAGGCTATCCACAACAAAATCATTCAAATAGTGGCAGACATGATGCTTGGAGAGGTCACGAAAAATATGAAAATGCAGATTTTTCAGGGTTTTGCCTCAAAAGTGATGGGACCAGGGACAGGTACAATGTGAAAAATTTGAGTTGGATCAACTTGATGCAGAGTATATCATTTATGAGATACGAGACACCATTTTGTGTCTTAATTTTACTGTGCAGACAACATACTTAGCCAGTGTTATGATGGAGCTGTGATAAGTGGGGTGAGAGGCAGTGTACAAGCTCTGCTCCAAAAGAAGCTTGCTAGACATGTCCCATACATCCACTGCTACAAACATAAACTGCGCTTAGTGCTTGTGCATGCCTGCATGCAGTTTGAGTTATGTGCAAAACGATTTTTTTTATCTCTCTAGTTCACTCTACGACTTTTTTCAGCAGCACTAAATGTGCAAGATGTATGATACACCTAATCTTAAAAGGCTGCTTCAGATTTGATGGACAAGCCACTATGAGGTGAGAAAAAGCATTGTGAACAATAAAGACCCGCTTATCAGTATCTTATCTGAGATGACAGAGGATGATGACGCTACAGCTGACCTGTACACTGAGGCATCAGGTTTGTTTAGTCAAATTAATAGCCAGAATTGAGAGTGAAGAATTGAATTGGGAGTGAAAGATTTCTGGTCTTGGTGTCCTGAAACCAGCCAACACAATACTCCAGCCTCACACAGTGGGTATGTTCAGGTTGTTGGTGCATCACTTGAGTCCAGGACTATATATATATATATATATATATATATATATATATATATATATATATATATTAGGGCTGGGCAACGATTAAAATCTTTAATCGCGATTAATCGTATCATGATTAATTGCATTGTTGCGCAAACTCCAAGAATGAATTCAAAAGTAGTGTACAAAGCACTTTTATTTAAATGTTCTGCTGCCATATGAACAAAACATGTAACATTTGTAGCACTTATCAGTAACACATATTTAGTTTAAAGCTCAACTTAAACATGTAAACCAAAAATAGCAATAATAATAAATTAAAGCTTATTGCCACTGACAGGAAATTCTCTTTATGGGGAAAAAAATCTACCAAAAACAGGCAATTTCTGAGGTAACAGCAGGGAGCAGCATTACCATTTTATGTTCAATACCAAAGTTTGAAGCACAAAAAAAAGGTCTACAGTAGCTATCCACTTCGCCATTACATTGGTTAGCTTCTCTGAGTCATTGAATTGTTTGGTGATGTCTACAGTGTTTGGCATTTATGTGATATGTTAAGCTCAAGGTGCTCCAGTGATAAGAAAGTTTAACTTGGCAGTGTTACAACTAACTTGTTTCTGTCATATTCATTGCTGGAAGAACTTTAAACTGAAATGCTCGCTAACTCGATATGCTTGCATGTTTATTTGACGTTAACACGCGTTTTTTTGTTGTTGCTTTCTCGCGTGCCCCCCCGCTCCGCCGGTCCTCCGCACAAAACTTGTTCCGGCCGCCAACTCACCGCCTAGCCTAAGCAAATTCCTGCGGGAAACCCTTCCCCATGTCAGCTTTGTTTTTTTCCGCATGTCAGCTTTGTTTTTTTTCCGTGTTTTACTTTTTCCAGCCAGCACCTTTCTTCCTGATTGAATCCGAGGCTGGGCTGACAGCGAGGTTATTGGCGCATTATCGCCACCTACTGTTCTTATTCAAACCCCTACACCACAGCAACAGACCTTCACAAAATAAAAGCATATGTGCAACATGCGTTAATGCGCAATAAAGTAAATATCGCCATTAATAGTCTAATGAATTAACGCGAAATTAACGCGTTAACTTGCCCAGCCCTAATATATATATATATATATATATATATATATATATATATATAGATAGATAGATAGATAGATAGATAGATAGATAGATAGATAGATAGATATATGTGTGTGTGTAAAAAACTTGATGGTACTTCATTTGACAACGTGATTCAGCCTTAATTGGTGAAATGCAGCAAAAATACAAATATAAAATTAATGTCCACCTGTTAGGTTTCTGTATTGCTCTCACCGCGTGATCATCTTTTAGTTGCTATTGCCGGTTATTGCAACCCTAAGCTTCATTTACTCCCATCGACTCCTACAGAATGCACTCTAGCACGTAATGAGGTGTTGACGTATAGCATGTCGATTGGAGCAACCACCAATGCTAATGGATATCGGCCTCCAGTCAACACAAAAAGATAGTCAGCCATGATTGCCAATGGAAATTTCAATTTGAAAATAGTTCCTTAAAGTACAGACAAACAACAAAGAAGGCAGTGCAGCGAGAGCCGGTTGGACAAAAAAAAAACTGTTGCAGGAACGCACCAACAATTTGGAATGACAAAGGAGCAGCACATGTAGAGGGTTAAATTGAAACCACCACAACAATGTAATTCTCATCTCAAGGATCAGCAGTCAAAGTTGTAAGCTAATGATTCTCTGTGTAAAAAAAAAACTTGCATCTTTTTTAAGATGACTTGACTCATCACGACTTTAATTTAAAATAAACATGAAATGTCATAACTCACATTTAAATCATTTAACAACAATAGTATTCCTTAATTGTTTAAACCATAACTTAATACTTCATTCTAAAATATCAGACATGCCAACTAACAAACGTTAGTTGAAGGAAGACTACACAAAAGTAATTATTGTGTGTTACTTAATTAAAAGTAGTTGCAAACACTCATCCCTCCAAAAAACAGGATTGGTTGAAAGAAGTTAAACTTTACCTGAACATAACTTGTATGCTTTACCCATTTACTGATACAGAAACGTAAACAGAAGTGGCCCCAAAGGATTCAATTTGCCCGTATGTAAGTGTGTGTTTTGTAGCCCATTAGTTGCCCCTAATGGCAGTCCACTGAACCTCTCCTGATGGAATATTTGTTCACACCTTCATGGATTACTGTCATACGCTATGAGCCGAGCCTCTAAGGTGTTGTCACCATTACAGGTGTGAAAAAAACATGTCACCAATAACAGGATTCAGACAACAAACATTTGTGTGATGCAATTGTTGCAAATATTTTTTCTTAAGTTGCAAATATATCTTGCAACTCAGTCTGATGAAATTTTCACACTTTCAGCTGTCAGATAATAAAGTACATTTTAATGAGTTGCCACACAGAGGATCATCTCCCTCCAGATCTGCACACAGTTTTAACTCTGAACTTTTTGACCAGTTTTATTGCTTCACTGCTCAGTTAACTACAAAATTAACAGAGCTAATAAAATAATGTTTTCAGTGTCTTTTCAATGTATTGAAACCAATAAATAAACTTGGAGCTTTGTCTCATCCCTTCATCCATTTTTACCAATGCATCAAAAACAGCATGTGCTGTACTCTTATTGAACTGATATGCATACTGTAGTGCAGTAGTGTCCGGGTCCAGTCCGTCACATCTACTGGCCTGGGACTTCTGGATGCATCCCTTCTCTACCACACCTGATTCAAAAGAATGGCTTGTTACCAGGCCTCGGCAGGTGGAAATGACATGCTGATGACAGAATCAAGCTGTGTGATTTAGGGCTATTGGAGCAGGGGTACATCTAAAAGTTGTAGGAAAATAGCTCTTGAGGACTGCAGCTTGGCCATTCCACCTGTATAGGGTCCACTGACATAAGTATATAGATGCAATGTCTTACAATGATTCATATCATCTTTGGGAAATGGAAGAAAAATCCTTCATGTTTTCATTTATATTTTGCAAGTATTTAATGCGAAGAGACCCCCTCCCCCCTTATCTTTTTCTTTGCAAAATATCTTAAACTCAGACTGACTGAATGCAATGTCAATGAACATTAATTCTCAAGTCTTGTCACAGACTCTCAGTTGTAATTCAGGTCAGGGCTTTGACTGGGCCACTCTAAAAGCCAAATATTCTTTTAATCTATACCACTTCATTATATCTAGCTCAATGTTTAGGGTCACTTTCTTGCTGAAAGGTGAACCTCCATCCCAGTATTCTGCAGCCTCTAACAAGTTTTCCAGGATTGTCCTGTATTTAGATCCATCCGTCTTCCTGTCAACTCTGATCATCTTCCCTTTTCCGTCTAAGGAAAAACATTCCCTCAAAATGGTGCTGCTTCCAGTGTTTGTTCAGAGTAATATGCAGTGTAGACCAAAAAGTTACATTTTGGGCTTATCCGACCAAACCACAATGCATTTTCATGGCCTGTGGAAAACACACAGACAAATTCATATAGAATTACCATCTGTCTCTTCCTGGTGAATATGAATGCCGAAAAGAAAAAAAAGTTTGAAGAAACCCCAAAAAACTGAAAGAACTTTAACACAAAAAGGAGAATATTTCTAGAGTCTTGGACTGTTGCCTTTTTTGTAAATTAACACTGGATTGCTTTTGTTTTATGTACCCTACCTAGACTTTAGGTATCCTAGCTTGATGACACAGAAAATTACCTTTTATGTTAAATGAGAATGACGACCATATAATGCTCTGAAAGTCATTTTTAAAAAGGTTTTAATTTTGTAACTAAACAAAATTACTGAAAATGTGAATGAGAGAAACATTTCCCTGGCTCTGTGCGAGATACAACTCCCATTTTAACAAGAATAGATTCTGAACCCCATTCCACAACATAGTCCAGTATGATGATGATTTCACCTGCTCTTACTGGACTGTCATGGACTTCTGGAGGAAAGAGCTTTTCTAGCTGTAAAGTGATAGAAACATCACTGCTGTCATGGCTCTGGCCTTCAACAACAACCTGCTGTCTGAGAGACCACCTGATTGGCTGATTCTGCAGGATTGTTTATTGAAAGGTTCCCCAATGTTGCCAATCTTGAAGATGTATTGTGTTGATCAGGAATGTTGCCTCAAAAGTTTTGAGATTGACATACATGAATTAGAAACTTTGTAAACTTTTCCAACATTTGGTGAGACATACTGGAAATATTTTTGCATTAGCTCAAATGGTGATTTCCCTAGAAAGGAGCTCTGGCATAGCTGGACACTGGGGACACTTTGTCATTGTCATTACACACTAGATTCTGACTCATGTAAAGTCTCAAATTATCCATTTTTACACCGAGAGGTGTGTTGAGTTGTGACAAAAAGAATCCCTCACAACTTGCTTAACAAGGTTGACCTTTTCACCTGGCTACAAGTTGAACATGGGGAATGGTGAAGAAAAGTTGGTGAAATGCACTGGTGGAGGTAGGGCTGGCTGACATGGCCTAAAAATAACATCTCTATTTTTTTCACAATACATCCAATTCACATTTTTAATCAGTTTATTTCTTGATAAAAAGAACTAGAAACAACAAGAAAATCATTCAAATAAACTTTGTTTTTATTTGACACAAAACAATTAACAAACCAAGATGAAATTCCCTATTGGACTTAAAGTGCAAACCTTAACATAAGGCAAAAAAAAAAATAAGTAAGTAAAAATAAAAGTGTTCCTATTTTTATTAATAGTGCAATAACTTTTCGTTTCACAAAACTCACACAGCAGCTGCCTGTGCCTGTGAGACAGCGCTGAGAGAACAGGGAGATCCTACACAGTTCTAGCAGTTGTCATGAGACAGTAACAGCAGACAACTTTCAAGTGAATCTGCTAAACCAGCAAAAAAATGAAAAAAGTCACTTGAATAGTTTTTAATCACTTTTTTGAATAAAAGTTGTTAGAGGGGTCTGAAAAGTCCCCAAATATAAATCGCTAAGTAAGAAACACTAAACTGTCCTCTGTAGTTTTCCTTCACTACTGAGAGCAGAGCAGCTCCAAGTATTTGAGTTTTGATGACAATAAACTTTGAACTGAGAAAATGATAACTGTGATAAATTGATTTGTTCGTGCTTTCAACATTTTAAAAGGGAAATGTGTGTTATGCCATTACGGGACGTGACAAAAAACGGCATTAATTCGGGACATGACGGACTGCGTTTCCCATGATGCAACGTGGTCAAAATGGCCAACAACTCCCATCATGCAACGCGGCCCAAAATGGCTGCAGCCCTAACAATGGAGCGGAGAGATAACGTTGCTAGGCAAAAGTTGATAAAACTCGGTCACGCAGGACAATCTTTCTTCTTCCCTGGCGCCCTGCCAACCCGAGAAGACACACAGCTGTTTCACTTCGTTGGGGCAATCCCACGCCACGTGCTCGAGTTTCTCGCGGGACCGAGATTTCTCGGAGCAACGTTATAGGGCTTGGGATCCGCGTTGCATTGTGGGACGTGGCGGCCATGTTGATGGCAACGCAACGTTAAAATACCTCTGACATAACGTTGTTGAACGAAGAGACGTAGAAATAGAGTTGAGAAAGAATAGATAGAAAAAATATGTTAAAATCCCGAAAAGTATCTGAAATTTACCGGGACACATTAAATAGAGAAGCCAGGGACCGGTATGTTGACAAAATCAGCATTATTTTGGAGCGCCGACGACCACTTGTTACCACTGTTTTGCATATCGGACGTCTTCGGCTGCCTTGTTTGTGGTGTGAGCGCCTATACTTCAGAACAGTTCCAAAGCTACATGTCCTTGGAGTCTCATGTGCAGTTCACGAATGGATGGGTTCAGGAGCGGCAGATCATAAAGCCAGTAAACAGTGGGAACACAGTAATCCGTACAAAGGTAAGCTGCGCTCAGATGGGCTCTGGCACCTGCTAACCGTTAGTGCTAACAACCACTCACACATGTAATGTACTTTTAACGAGCTGCTATGTGTTTCAAAGGTGTAGTTAGTAACGTTAACTGCCAGCCCTCCCTAAACCCTCCAGGTTTCTCACGTATTTGAGCCTTTTCCCGCTGCCGTTTTAGTATTTATGTGCTTGTATGTGGTGTCGCGGCTGAAGGAAAGAAACAATGTAGGCTATAAAATAAAACCGTGCATCTTTAACTTACCAGAATGAAAATGGAGAGAACACACTCTCATTGACATCGGGATACTGTGGAAAGTTATGATCGGTAGTCTTAAAGCCGCGATCCAAGCGAGCCGACGACTCTTTGTTATCTCTGACACTTGTTCTCCGTGGTTCCGCCTCCAGGCAGGAAAGCGGTGGAAGGTTAACCCATTTTCTATGTTTTTCCCATATCGATCATGTGTTGCGCTGTTACAGCCCACAACACAGCAACGGTTTACCATGGTTGAAATCAAGTTAAGGTAAGATTAATCAAATTAAAACACGGGTGAGAGAGGGAGTACAGTACGCGGTAGTAATAGGCAGTAGTCTGAGTAGCGACGGCGGGGCATTCAATATGGCGGCCACACAAAGTAATACGTCATGACGCCCAAGCCCTATTCCCTGTTTGCTTAACAGGAGGTCGACTCAAAAAGGTACTTTTAATTCCATCTGATCAAATACTGGAAGCCGCCTTATCTCCCAGTGATCGAAAGAGGACTACGCTTGTGCTGGGCCGAGCCAAGCAGCCGTGAGCCCGGAGGAAGAGACGAAGGAGCCTTCTCGCCTGTTCCTGCTGCTGCCCGCTCTGGTGCGTTCAGGACGGCGCGTTATTCCGAGCGCTCACGAACCCGAAGCCGGGACTTTCATTCGGGACCACCTCAAAGTAACGGGGTTCTCCCCTTTTATTTCTTTTTCATCCATAGGATGTTTAGAAGTGCCTGGGCAGACGTAGAACTTTGTAGGTGCAGGTTAATGCTTTTATTCCACGACAAGGTTGGAATTATTTTGCTGAATGTTTCTTTGTATGTGCATGCATTTTACAATTGATTTTGCTGTGTTGATTTGTGATTCATCAATAACCCCGCCGTGGGTCACTGCTTCAGTTCTTTTCCATCTTCTTCCCTGCTTTTCCCCCTCTCTCTTTTCGCTTCTTCTTATCAGTTTAATCTCTTTGTCCGAGCTCAATTCGTGGGCTTTGCTTAAACTCCCAGTTAGCCGCGCCCTCTCGAAGCGAGGCATTATCCCATCAGCGTAAGTGTGGTTACGTCATTAGGACCTCCCCTCACGCATCACGTAAATTGGTAGACCATACGTCATCGTAGCAGCCATCTTGGGAGGGTGACGTGTATCTGAACTGTAGGGAGCTTAGCTGAGCTAGCTTGTGTAAGACATCAAAGCGTCCAGTGAGATTCCCGAAGCTGTTCTGTCTGTCAATGCTGATACGTCAAATGCCGGTGTTTTGAGGGCAGTGTTAAACAACTGTGAATTGAGTTAAGATCTGCTAACCGCTCATTTTAATCCATTGTTTATTTTTGTTTTGTTATTTTATTTCCACATATATATTTTGCATGTTTTAGTTTTAGTAGTGAGTAAGAATTCCAAAGTTGTTGAATCAGAGAATTACTGTAACAGGGAATTGCTTTTGGTTCAATAAAACCAACGACTGCGGAATAGACATTGTTTTGTGTTCAATCTAATTCACAGTTACCTGGCTATTCAGAATTCAGAGCTAACCTCCTTTGGAGTTAACATCTGATATTAATACAGAGACATATCATTGGATGGTGATAAGGAATAAGGATTTAAACTCTAATTGCAGTTACATTGGGGTTCTCACAGCTGCCGGATAAACCTCGTCGGTTAAAAGTCCGACCTGATCATTTATTCCAGCATAAATGA
The DNA here is from genome assembly GCF_011125445.2 of Fundulus heteroclitus. NCBI lineage: Eukaryota > Metazoa > Chordata > Actinopteri > Cyprinodontiformes > Fundulidae > Fundulus > Fundulus heteroclitus. The sequence continues at coordinate 9,906,125 of NC_046367.1, forward strand.
GTTAATAACAGCAAATTAACAATGCATTAGTGGTATAAATTCTTACAAGCTTATAGCTAACATCACCACCATTTGAACTATATTGTGTTATAGCGGAATTTTGAGTTGAATGATTTATTATTTAAATTATAATACCAAATTATAATTAATAATAATAATAAGCATATTCAACCAGCTTCTGGCATAACATGTGTAAGTTGCAAACAGCTGCTATAGTTGACTTGTAATGAGGTCCTTTAATTATAAAGTGTGGGGCTTGGTGTTACATGTTTGGACTTTGGGGTGGGAGGTCAGGTCACTGCCTTTAACTAATATTTAAGATAAGAATTCCTTTAATGTCCCTCAATGGGGAAATTCAGGTGTAACGGGGCAAACACACAATTATTAGTGATGCGAAAAAGAAAAAAAAGTAAACCGTCTAATCTGAAGTTAACTCTAAAGAAAACTCCAAGAGTATGATATAAAGGTAAATATCATTGTGAATATTGACCAAAAGGAAAAACAGTTATTTGAAAGTGAAAAAAAAACCTCCAGCCTATTTACCTAACACAGTGTGTATCAATAGAGACATGTATTTCTAGATGTAAATATTGGAACTGATATTCTGCCAAATAAATAATCTCAGACTTCGGGCCTCATCGGTGGTTTGTAGCTGAAGCAACTGAAGCTGTGTGCTATCTTTTGATCTCTCCTCTATTGGTCCAAAAATTATTACTTCAGTTTTGTTTTTATTCAGTTGAAGAACGTTTTGGCACTGTCATTACCCGATCCGTACCGGTAGCACGATCCGTACCATCAGCTCATTTGCCCAAGCACGAACAGAATAACGTCAGGGTCGGCAAAAAAAAATTTAATCACGGTACTGAAAATACTTATTTGTATACATAAATCATTAAATAATGCTAAACTATATCGTAAATTAAATATTGAAGACTTTTTTTTGAAAGAAATTGATACGTTTTACATTCTCTCCATTGTATTGCTTAACGTCATCATTGGATATGCTCAGAAGTCCGGGAAGATATCATTGCGTAACGTTTTTCTGTATTATCTGAATGCACTCTGTTAGTTTTATTGCTTATTCAAACAGGACTGTAAAAAAATATTTCATTCTTAATTATAAGGTGAATTTCGTTATACAAACATTTTTTTTATTAGAAAGTTAAAATTATCGATTGAGATTTTAGCGCCCTCTGGTGTACACATCGTAAACTAGAAAAGACCTCGTCATTATAGTAGCCGCATTGTTTTTTTTTTTTTTTACAAAAACGAACAGGGAATAGAACAAAGAACACACACAAAGCGAAGTCATACCTTATTAAAATACATTTATTAAAGGAGAAGTCCGGTCAAAATCAGAATTCAAACTGCTGAAAGTACTTTAAATATAAAATTACTACATACTGTGCAATAAATTATACGCTTTTTTAATTAAGAATAATTTTCATTTAATCATGTTTATGTGGAGGAATCCATCTTGGTCAGAATAGTACTGTCACCTCCCATTTTGTGACGTCACTCAGCGGACCCGCTGTTGAGCAACGACGCACTATTTTCCAAGATGGCGATGACTGGTGCTCTGTACGAAGCAGAGAGTGATGAAGTACTTAGTAACAGTGATGGGAGTTCCGTGGAGCTATCATCATCTGATAGCGATATGGATTTTTTAGAAGAGTTTCTTGACAGAAACCGGACTCATTTCCAGTGCAAACTCAGTCGGGCCCCCCAAGATATATATATATATGCGCATGTGCGAGTGTGTGTGTGTGTGTGTGTGCGCGCGCTCCGCCGCAGCACGGGTTTACCGACGCTGCAGCGGAGGAAAGATCGCGCTGAAGTGACTTCAGTTATATTTGCCCCCTAGTAAATAGAGCAGGTGGTCGTTATTGTATAAATATTAAAATATAAAAGCGTTCCAGCACATGCTGGGGCGGAGGGATACCACATCACATGTGGTATCCCTCCGCCCCTCTGGTCGGTAACCATCCCCGCAAATTCTAAAAAAAAAATTCTAAATTAAAAAATGACTTACTGAAAATCCTCGCTCTCATGTCATGTTCAAAACATTCTTCTTTGAAATGGTTGCTGCATATGACGTGTTTTCTCTCTGGCCAGAAGTTAGATGGCAAATCCGCTCTCTTCAAGTTGGCAATCCAGCGAACGAGCCTGGTGGCTCATGAATCAGAAAGTTGAAATAAGCAATGTTTTTTCTACTTTTACCAGTTGTGTTGGAACATCCAATGGCCATGCACGTGAGCATTGTTGCTGTAACAATAGCTCTTGCGAATATCAGTGGTGAAGTCCTCTGGAAATCTGAAATAATTGTTGATGATCGCAGCTATGTAGAACGGCTCCTATTGACTTTGCTTGGAAAGAGCGGAGAAATACTGTCGCCGCTCCGCTTTTCCACGTCGCAGGATGTGATGTCAGACGGCCCTTACTGCCCAAATATGGGCAGTAATGGCCGCCCCCATACACAGTGATCCAGACGACAATTTATATTTTTATTTTCTTATTGATTAAAGATAAGTTCATTAAATAACCACAAACATATTAGTTTTAATTATAGCTAATGGTACCCTGATTTTTCCTTGTTGACCGGACTTCCCCTTTAAGCACAAATTACATACATATGCAAATCAAATAAATGACAAAAAAACTTCAAACTTCTAACAAATTCTAAATCAAATACATTTCTGTACCCCTATAGACCATTTCATTGTTATTGTTTTGATCCAGGTTTTTCTCGCATGCGCGCCGGACTGGTAGGCAAAAGGCGAACACAATGGCGGACGCAAACAAAGGAAACGACGAGTTCTCGACGTATTTTTGTTCTTTAGATAACGTATCACAAGATCGTTTTAAGAGTAAGTTGATGGTTAATGGTATCAGATTGCCAGATCCATACAGCAAAAGCCTGAAGGGATGGAGCGATTCTGTCAAATGCTGGCCAAGTGTTCGTACGGCGACATATACAGCTGCCTTATCAACAGGCCAGCCCAGTACACGAGAGAGCATGAAAGCCATGAAACCACTGGACGGCTACAATTATTTTATATCGGGACATCAATCCCCGCGACCCCATGAGGGATTAAGCGGGTCAGAAAATGGATGGATGGATAGATGGATGGATGTTCAGACATGTTTGTGTAACATATGAAAGCGGAGTCGGACACAGACAACGCCTCAGCAGAGAGGAAGACACGCCACCGGTAGGTTAAAAAAAACATTGTTCACTAAGGATTATTTTTGGTGTTTTTGTCTTATTAATCCTTTTCACAGACTCGTGCCAGAGGGTTTGCATACATTGTACATGTAGGTATATTATTACGAAACGAACGTTTACGTCTTGACTTAAATATATATCCTAATTTTTCATTTATATAATTATTCAAGTAGAACAATGACCAGTGTAAAATTAAGTTATATTTACCGGAGATGAAGTGTAGACTGCAAATTCTGTCATGGTATGATGGCTCCCACAGTCGATTGGGATTGTCTGACTGCGTCTTTTTAATTGAAATTGTCCATTTCTTTTGTCTTTCTTCGTCCTTCGGTAAACGAAAGAAACGTACATCCAACGATTTGGAAAGCCTCTGTGTGCAACCGGGAGCACAACAAGTCGTAGGCATTGTTTAGATTCCAAAAATAAACAAGCTAAAAGCACACTCTAATTCACCCGTTTTGTCATGGTAGTAGACGAGAACAGTACTGTTTTTGCCTACCCGCGGGACCCGGATGTAGCGCGGATGAACTGGTCTATATGTGTTTATGGCTGGGGGTTTATGTACTTTAAGAAATGGTTTATATATTTTTGTTTCCCTAACCACAACTGGGAAACATTTTTGCTATTAAAAAAACAAAAAACAATGTATTTTTTTATGTATTTCTGTTGTTGAATTTTTAGAATATGCAATATTGCCGCAAATACAAAGATATATAAAAAGAAACCCCTACCTCGAAAAAATGCAAAAGAATAAAAAAGTAAGAAAACGAAATATTTCCTACCGGAAATTATTCTGTTCGCGTACGCGCAAATGAGCTGAAGGTACGGATCGTGCTACCGGTATGGATCGGGCAGTGACAGGCACATCCATGGGTTCATAGTCACCTGGTGACATGGTGATGTAGAGCTGTGTGTCGTCTGCATAGTTATGGTAACTGATGTTGTTTTTTATGATCTGTGCTAGAGGAAGCATGTAGATATTGAATAGGAGGGAACAAAGGGTGGACCCTTGGGGAACCTCGCATGTGATTTTTGTGGTCTTTGATGTAAAGTTACCCACTGACACAAAAAAGTCCCTGTCCTTTAAGTAGGGTTTAAACCAGTCGAATGCTGTACCAGAAAGACCGACCCAGTTTTCCAGCGCTCTAAGAGAATGGAATATCAAATGCTGCACTAAGGTCCAATAATACCAGCAATGTGGTTCTTCCACAGTCTGCATTTATATGGATATCATTAAACACATTGACAAGGGTGGTTTCTGTACTGTGGTGATCACAGGGTCTGGTCATTGTTAGGAAGCTGTTTAATTGTTGAAACAGAGCTTTTTAAATAATCTTACAGATAAAGGGGAGGTTTGAGATGGGCCTGTAGTTCTGCACAGGTAGTTTATCTAAACTGTTCGTTTTAAACAGTGGTTTGATAATTGCTGTTTCCAGGAACTGGGGGAAAACACCACACAGAAGGGACATGTTCATTATCTAAGTCAAATCAGATCCAATGACAGGCAAAACTTTCTTAAAGAAAGATGTGGGTAAAACATCAAGGCAGCAGGAGGAGGAACTTAGCTGGTAAATGATTTCCTCTAAGTGTTTGTAGTTTATTTGGGTGAATTGGGACATTTTATCAAGATAAGTTCCAGTTGGATACAACTTTGGTTCTGAACTTGATATGGGTGTACAGACTGATCCTCTAATCTTTTGGATTTTCTCAGTAAAGTAGTTAGCAAATTCCTTGCAGGCCCTGGTGGAGTGGAGTTCAGAAGCCACAGACAGGAGGATTTGTTTACCTGTTGACCATGGCAAAACAAGCACAAGCATTATTAATGTTTTTGTTGATAATCTCAGAGATCATCAACAGTAAACACAATGGTAATCATATATATGCCACACCGGATTATAAAGCACACCATAAATTTTTGAGAAAATGTAAGGATTTGAAGTGAGATTTATAGTCTGAAAAATAGGGTAGTTACATGGAGGCCCAAGGGGTATATCCAAAAAAAAGTAAGTAAAATAAAAATCTTGATTTTCCAAAATCTAAATCCTGACGCCTATCCTAACGCAAAAATTGCAAATTCGAATTAATTGATAAAATCATTTCATCGCCCAGCCCTAGTTGGAGCCAGCAGATTGACAGAAAGGAACAATGCTATCATATTATATAATTATACAGTTATGCTGCACTATAACTGTAACCATAACTGTAACTATAACTGTAATAACCAACGTGCAATAACTAATGTACAATTCTATTTAATACACTGTGCAATAATCCTGAAAAAAGTGACTGCTATTACCACCTGAATATATGTCAATACATATGTATATAAGTCACTGTGAATGTACATAAGACAACCTCTGCCTAATTTCAATTTTGTCATTTTATTCTTATTTTTCTTATCTACTTCTTTTTTTATCCACTGTATAAACGAGGACACACTGTATATAACCGATGCACCTTGTCCTACTTTGGCACCTTCTTCTGATTATTGATTACTGAGCCGATGTGACATGTGAATTTCTCCAATGTGAGATCAATAAAGCCTGTCTTATCTTATCTTATCATGAGAGTTGGGAAATGTCAGAAACCAGGCAAACAGGACCCATTTTGAAAGTTTTCTAAATCTAACACACAAGTTGAAGGTTTAGATCAGGGGTGTCAAACATACGGCCCGTGGGCCGGTTCCGGCCCGCCGTACAGTTTAGTCCGGCCCGGTGGCTAAATGCATTATCATTATAAAATATATATATATATATATATATATATATATATATATATATATTTTTTTTTTTTTTTTCTTTTTTTTTTTCCCAGTGTCCTGTCTGACAATGTGGCAATAATAATTGTTGTCTTAATGCCAAAAAGGGCTCATCAGATTGGACTTTCACAAGTGGAGCAGTACTGCTTTTGCCATTGTGCTCCGCTTGATTTATGAATGTGAATAGTTTTATTGTGATTCATGCAGGGAATATCTCAAATGATATGGACACTACAATAGGAAAGTAGGAGAGGAAAGGAAGAACAAGAAGAAAAAAAGAAAAGGTGAAAGAAAGAAGAGATAAAAGGAAGAGAATGATAAAACAATTATTGGAAAAAAAAACATGTACTTCGTTTAATTGAAAATCTGCAGTTCCTATATTGTCCACGAGGGGCGCTGTGTTTTAATCAGCGGATGGTAGCACTTAGCTTCAGATGTGGAAAATTGATTTAAAATAATTTCTTAATTTTTATCTGTTTGATGTATTTTGTCATGCAGGACAGTGTTTTTAAGTTCCAAAAAATGTGAAAACATTTTTTTCAACATTGTACAATCACTGTGATCAGTTCTTATGCATAATGCACAAGCAAATGTTTAACTGAGTAAAAGTATTATTGAAATTGCACATACTTTTCTTAAAAACACTGAGGTTATTCATAATATAATGTGTAAAAGTGAAATTCATTTAATACAAAAATCAACAAGTCCACTTTTATTAGTTCTATTTAATCTTGCAATGAGTTTACTCTTGTGGCCCTATTAAGCTGTATGCGGCCCCTAAACCAAAATGAGTTTGACACCCCTGGTTTGGATGAAGCATCTAAACAGTTAAAACACCAATCAGGTTTAAAAGATTCCTCCAATTATAGATTTTGTTTGTTAAAAATGTGGAAAATTATGTTTAATTTTCCCATCAGTGCACATTAAATTGATCAATAGCATAAAACTAAAATTATAATTTCATGCCATAGATCCGTGTTTATCAAGGTAAGTTAACTTGCAAATAACATATCAGAATCCTTTGCCGATTAACAGCACACACACACACACACACACACACACACACACACACACACACACACACACACACACACACACACACACACACACACACACACTTCAAATGAGTTTAAAGATGTTTTTCTGTAAACAGGTGTTGTGTAGCCCATTCGTTGTTCCTAATTGCAACTAACTGGACCTCATTAGACAGATTTGTTCTCACTTTTGGATTAGTGTCTTATAATAACATCTTAGGTCCCAAGGTGTTGCTGCAATCAAAGGCGTTAACATGTTAGAGGATACACAACATGATTAAGAGACCACAAAGGAATACATGATGCAATCTTTTTTTTTAAACAATGTTTTTTATTAATTTCCAATAAGAGTATACAAACACATGTTGACACGTGTTACACTGTTTGCATAATGAAAAGCAGGTCAAACTTGTTGCACACAAATATATAAAACAAACTAAAACAAATAATTTATTTAAATTAATTCAAATTAAGATTTCAAAAAGTACGTACATAAATCAATAAAAATTATTACAATTACAAATAATAATGTCGAAAATAAAATGTAGAAATAAAACTAATGAATCAAACTACTACACTCAATAGCCTTACAATTAAACGCAATCTACTGTTGCTCAAGAAAGTCCATTAAGGGTGTCCATATTTCTTCAAATTCTTGTGCATAATTTGCTTTTACGATTGTATTTATTTGAGGGGTAATCTTAATTCCAAGGTAAGAAAGTGTGTGCTTATGACTGGATTAGTTCTTTCTTCCTTATTCAAGAAAAGTATAGAGGACTTTGTATTATTAATACTATATCTAGAAAACTGACCAAATTTGTGAATTCATTGTAATAATGTCGAGACACTGGCTGATATATCAGACAAAAAAAGAATCACATCATCTGCATACAGCGATATTCTATGTTCCTTCTCCCCGATTGTTATGCCCGACAAATTGGCCTCCGCTCTAATAGACATGGCCAAAGGTTCAATGGCCAACACGAACAATAATGGGGAGAGAGGGCAGCCCTGACGGGTTGATCTCTCCAATGTGAACGGGCTTGATAGATTGTTATTCGTCATTACTCATGCTGTAGGGTTAGTGTACAATAATTTTATCCATTTCAAAAATTTCCCCCCAAATCTATATCTTGGTAACAAATTAAATAAATAAGGCCACTCAATTCTGTCAAACGCTTGTCTAGCATCTAGAAATAGCAGAAGAAAGGGGATATGTAGGTCTAGCCTTTTGGCAAGAACTTTACATAGTACTTTTGTGTCTACTCCCATAAGACTGATAGGTCTGTAAGAGGAACAATTACATGGTATTTTCCCAGGTATTAGGATGAGCATTATTGTAGCAAGTCTTAACGTTGGTGGTAATACACTATTATTAAGAGACTCTGTGAAAATATTCAAAAGTGGAGTCAAAAACTGCTCCTGGAAAGTTTTATAAAACTCTATTGATATGCCATCAGGCCCCGGAGCTTTGCCTGAGTTAATACTTTTTATGGCCTGCAAAAGGTCTTCCACTGTAATGTCCTCATCCAGGTCCTTTTTAACTTCCTCTGTGAGCGTTTTAAATTGAAGTTGGTTAAGAAAGGTATCTCTATGGGTGGGTACGGGGGAGCATTCTGACCTGTACGGTGATTGATAAAATTCCTTAAATGTATTATTTATATCTTGAGGGTCATTTGGTATCACCCCTGACTGGGTAGTTTCGCCATTAATAGCTCTTTCAGATTGTGTCTTTTTAATTATCCAAGCTAACAGTTTGCCATCTTTTTCTCCCCGATCATAAAAGGCCTGGTTCAACCACAATAGACGTTTTGCTGCTTTGTCAGTTGTTAGTTTATTGTATTCCATTCTTAAAATTAGTAACCGTTTTTGTTTTTCAGGATCATCCTTATTATTTATATCTGTTTCCAAATATTTTATTTTCTTCTCTAATTCGTTGATTTCTGTATTTTGTTTCCTATTTTTAGTGCTTGTAAAACTAATCATTTGCCCTCTGATATATGCTTTAAAAGCTTCCCATCGAACACATGTGTTTGTTTGGTTAGTATTAATCTGAAAATAGTCCTCAATCTTATCTTCTACATATTTAACAAATTCCGGATTTTTAATCGATCTCACTTGAAAACGGCAGTTGCAGAAGTTTTTCCATTTGTAAGGACAAAGAAATGGAGGAGTGATCGCTAATAACTATAGGCTACAGTCGTACCAACAATTCTTAATACTGGACACCAATTCTTGTGACCCCAGAAAATAATCAATACGAGACCTGGACTTATGTATTTCTGAGTAACATTAGTATTCTAATTTATCTGGATTAAGTCTTCTCCAGATTTCAGATAAGTTTAAGTCTGTGATATATGGCAAAATCGTTTTTCTAGATTATTGTTTATGAGGATCAAGTTTTGTAGAGCGATCTACCAACGGGTTCAAAGTACAATTGAAATCTCCTCCAATAATATTTAAACCATGTAACGAAGACAAGGTTAAGAAGAAATCGTCAAAAAATGTGGAGTTGTCTTCATTAGGGCCATATATGCTGACTAAGTTCAATGCAATTACAAATCTTCCCTGAGGGAGTTCAAAAGGAATTGTTTTATGGATGAGAATAAGTACCCCTCGAGCGTAATTATTATTTGTGGCATGTATAATTTGACCAGGCCACCTACACAGTATTTGTTTAATTTCAGTGGCCTTGATATGAATTTCCTGAAGAAAGATTATTTTCGAGTGTAAGTTTTTAAGTCTATTCATTACTTGTTTCAGTTTAGTAAGCTTATTGAGTCCCCTGACGTTCCAGCTTGTCAACCTCAAGTCAGAAAGTTTTGGACCTTCCATATTGGTTCATATACAGTAAGATAAATGTCCATGTTGAGTGCAAAAAAAAAAGACACATACTTAAACTTTGATTATCCCCCCTCCCCCCCCCCCTTCCCTTACTTAGACTAAACATGTGAGGGCAAGTACCAATCCACACTAATGAGGAGTGGTTTAACTGTAGGCACTTCTCTAAGGCAGCCCATGTGCCCCCCCCCCTCCCCATCCAGATTTGAACATTTAAACTTTTATGTCCTAGAAATAAACATAGCATTATTAACACTTCTGTATTTAACTGTTTGCGCACTCTGCAGGCTATTTTCTGCGTCTCCGATGCATCCTTCAGCCTCCTTGAGCCGATTAGCGTTAGCAACGATGTCCTCTCGTAGGTCCGCAAAACTCTTCTGCACAGCATCGACAGAACCATTCATCTCCGCTATGCGTCTCTCCACGCTACCGAGTTTTTCCCCAAGGCAACCCAGGTTGCTTATCTTGGTATTCACCGCAGTGACGGCCGTATGGAGTGACTGCAGTTCATCAAGCACCGCAGCTAGGTCGCTCTTTGGGTTAGCTGCATCGTTAGCATCATTGGCTACCGCATAAGTTCTTGGTCTCTGAGAGCGGCGAGGTCTGGAGCTACTTTCACAGTCTTTAATCATCGTTTGTTTAGACATCTTTTAGAGTCAGTCAGAAGTGTTGGTAGTTGGTAAACTAGGACTTTTTTAGCGGAGTTGTGAGGAGCTCTCTCCCTAAGCTTTCATCTTGGTCCGCGGCTCCACAGCACCCCCATGATGCAATCTTTTAAGTAATTTCTTTGCTATGACTAGGTTTTTGAACCAAGGTTGCTGGCAATTCATCAATTAAATATGAACAATTCATTCAATCTCCCTAGAAAAATCATTATGTTCTTACCATTTTTTCTGAAGTCCCATGTAATATTACTTAATTACTATTATTAATATTACTATTACTAATAGTTTAGCCTTAGTTCCCAGTTTTATAACCTGACTCTCGGCAGATAGATTTCATAAGGGAGAGCTCTACACATCCGTCTGAGAATGCTCCATTGGAGATTTATTTCAGATTTATTTCAGAAGAATAAAAAATCCTTGCATATGATTGGATAAACCACTTTACTGACATGCTACATCCGCCAGTCACATTGAAACTGACTCATGATGCTGACAACTGCCAGAACGGCTTTGAAACCTTCAAAGCCATTCAAGGTACTTTGGTGTTGTTTTAAAGAATTTATATTTAGTAGGTTGGACAACACTGATGAAATAGCAGCATTGATGTGACCGCTTGCTTCCTCGTTGCGAGCCACCATTGTTGTCTGAATCCACACATTCGCTTCTCTGATACGTCACATCTACGAAAATATCTCGCCCGGCAATCCTGATTGGTCGTCCATGTTATGTGATATTAAGAGCCCTCCCAATGGCAGCGATTCCAGATGGAAGTGTAGAGCCATGTGGAGCTCTGCAGAACAAAATCCATCTGATGAGAGTCAGGTCACCAGTTTCAAGCCACTGGTGTAACTCCACCTGTTAAACCTGTGAATAGGCTTGAAAACAGGCAATATTTAGGACAGGTTTTACCACATCATGCATAGCACTGTCAGGTTTAGTTTTTTTCACTCAGGTGGAAATGTTTTATTTCAGTGGCCAGCTTTACAATGCTGAGTTTAACATTGGCCTGAGATCTTAGATTAGGCTATTGATATAAAAATGCTTCACTACTGAGGACATGCTGGTTAGGCAAAAATCATATGTTTCAGGACGACAATAGGCAGGGAGATTAGCTTTTAGGCCCGTTTACACTGCACTTTTTTAACCAAGCCGAGACCAGTCCGTGCTCGGTAACCGAGATAACTCTCGTGTATAATTGGTCAGCAGACTGAACTGAACCGTGCTAGACATAACCGGACACACCCATACACTTCCTAACTGTGTCATCAGTGGAGAAAATGTGTCACCTCCGGGGTGTTATCTGATAGATTTGTGCCATATCCTTGTGTCCGGTGCTATCTAAGTGCTAATGGGAGAGTGACATGAGGAAAAGATAAACCAGAAAAAACAAACATTTAGCCTGAGGCTGTCTGTAGAGACTGTAGTTCCCCCACCTTTTAAAAAAGTGCAACAAATACTTATTCTGTTCACGTCTACATACCTATGAGAAATAGTTTTTTCTGCGTTAGGATTAAAAAGATGTAGCGGTCAAGCGTGCAGATAAAGGATGATGTATGTTTCTTACTGTTAACTGGCCGCATCAGGGGCCTGTGCATCTCAAAGTAGCAGATTAATTTCTCCTACTAATGGAGTATATGCACAGCTCCACTACTGCCTGAACTTCAGCAGCTCCTTTGTTTCATGTCTTTCATTACTGGACAAGGTGATTAATACAGGTGTGTGTGGCTGGTTACTGAGGTCAGACACACCTGGATTAATCAGTCTGTCCAGTAATGAAAGACAGGAAACAAAGGAGCTGCTAAGGTTCAGGAAGATGTGGAGCTGTGCATAGAGCCTGCTTGGGATGAGAAAATTGGTTGTGGTGATGTGAGGTGAAAAGGTGTTAAACATGTTCAAAAAAGCACAGACTTGGAAATCCCCTTGACATGAATGCAAGTGATTGTGTGTGTAGTGCAGCATGAGCATGTGTAAACTTGCATAAAGTGTGTATAACTACATTATGTGTATGGTAGTTGATGTGCAAGTATATTGTTTGCTCCTATAAGGTGAGTTAACTTGGGTCAGTGAGTCAGCTAACATAAGATCATCTCTGGTTTCTTCAAGGCCTTCTGTGTCTGAAGAGCCATCAGCCACGGTATCCGGAGGTCTGGATAAAATAAGAGGAGAAGAGGATTTATTATGTGCAGAACTGAAATTAAACACAAGAAAAAATTACAACTAAACTGCCTCTTCATTCTCCCACAGCTAGGGAAGTGCAGTGAAACTCATGTTCAGTGCAGAGACTCAGAAAGAGGTTATATCCTCAGACAATAGGGCTTCTCAACTCAAACCTGAGTCACTCTGTTTTACATAGCATACTAAACACACTACATTATCCAATACATTAGTTTATCACTTAAATCATGTCAATGCTTTATCACTTGAACTTTATTAATACTCTAAGTAAATTTTTCTCCCTTCTCATCAATCGTTCTTTCCATCAGTGTTCCTATTTTCCTCCACTTTCATTTAATCTCCTTTCTGTCTTCCTATCCTCCTCCTCTCTCCTCTTGTATCAATCTTACATTATTCTAAAATAGAGACATTATATAATTAAAATCACTTGCAAAAACATTAGAATGTACAACATGAAAACTTCCAATTATCATTATTATAATTATTAATTCTTCATCTGATTAAATACAAAAAATGCTAATTACCACAATACTAGGAGCTACAAGCAGAAACAACATAATAAATGACGATTAAACAGGCGGTTATCTCTTCCTCCATCGCTCTCAGATCATGTAGATCTTGTATTCCTGTTACTGACTCCTATTTTTCCACGAGGAACTTTCATATATCCAAACTAAGTATTAGAAAAGCTAAACCTAAACCTAGAAGTGTATGCTCATAAATCACAACCATAAATCTGCTAAACAACTTGTAATAACTCTACGTATAATACCTATCTGAAATATAAACTAATCACCAATCAGTTCTAAAACCTCTTTAGACGAACCCTTGTTGATCCCTGGAGAACCAGCGTTCCAGATTAGCGCCTTACAAAGAGTTTTCAATCATTCTGTAACATTTAATCAGAGTGTCTTTTACTGATGTGAGCAGCAACTCGTGGTCTTGTCTTACTTTTTATTGATAATTTTTAACCTGGGCAAAAAACAAACATTTCTCACAGGATCAGCTCGATCCAAATACTTACCATGACACAGGGCAGCTCCCCATCAGTTGCAAGTACACCTCGCTTGTGACAACGAATTTCCACTTCTTCTTCTTCTGTTTTCAAAGTGGTGCGCTCTTCTTCCTCCTCCTCTTCGTGTTTTAATGGCATCTGACTTCCAAAAGGATCATTACCGCCATCAAGTGGTGTGCTTTGTTCCTCGTCTTTATATTATCAGCAGCGCAACCAGCTACCATAACACATTTTCCCCTTCGGTAAAATCGGAGAGATTTCCGAGGACAGCTTTAGCTGGGGATAGGTGGTCCAAAACGGGGACAGTCCCCGGAAATTGGGGACGTCTGGTCACCCTAGATAACACAGCTGAGCTCTCTAACAAGTTTTAATGGTCTGCACTTAACTGCAAAGGTATTCCAGATAAGGGGAGCAAAAGGTTCCAACTATCTTTGCTGCTGTGCATCAAGCATTATCAATGTATATTGCCAGGCCATCTTTGTGCAGCAGCTGTGCAATCTCCTCCAGCTGTCCTGCAGCATCAGGAACATTGCTGTCTAACCACCTTTCTGTGAAAATCGCTACACAGCTGTCCATCGTACATGCTGCGATTCTTAACTGGATCTTACATTGGCCAAAACGAGGCTCAGTAGCTTTGGTCTATGTGGGTTGGCTTTTAGCTGAGTGCATAGGCCTCCTTGTGTGACCCATTGTTTCCTCTTGTGTTTACACCAGGTGCTGGCTCTCCAAGACAGGGAAAGTGGGGGTTTTGTTGTCAGATCAGGATACATAAAGTCTAGTTATGGCAGTTGGTACGATCCAAATACTCCAGGGTTGAATCACAATTCCAACAGCTCTTCAAGCACTAATCCAATATAGTGGTGAAGTGGTGAAAACATGAACAAAAACACAAATACAAACAAAATGTTATGTTCTTTTAGGGTTTTCTGATTGCACACATTGTTTCAGCTTTAATCAGAAACATTGTTCTCATTGCAGTTGATCGCTATGTGACTATTTGTGAGCCCCTGCATTACCCCATTAAAATAACTATGGCTAATGAGTCAAATGCTGTATTTGCCTGTGTTGGATCTTCAATGCTTTTTACAGGCTTTTCTTCTTGAATAACAAGCTGTTTCAGCCAGAAAGGAATAGTTCATATATTGGACAGTGTGCAATTGTTGCCCACCTTTTTGATAGGACTTTGGATTTTTTTTCTCAGTTACCGCCATCATAGTTTTGTATGTCAGAGTATTTGTAGTGGCTGTGTCTCAGGCTCTTGCCTTGTGCTCTCATGTTACAGCTGTTTCTGTTTTATCCCTGGTCTAGAAAAACTATTTGTCACTTAGCAGATACTGCAACATGGCTCCAGTGAGGCCAACACACTGTAGACAGTCTGCTAACTGACTGAGATGACTACTCATCTAGCTTGTGTTATAGAAATATATAATCAGTTTTTGTGTTAATCATGTATTTTTCTTAAAGCAGTAAAGAGTTGCATAACTCTAAATAATATGGATAAACTGTGTGGCTTGGAGTGAAGAGAGGATGGAGTCTGCAGACTCACTAACAGGCAATAAATTCATTTAATCGTCGTGTGGGATACTAGGCAAAGTGGGAGTCACGTGAGGTTTTATGGGGAACCCTTCAAGGTGGTTTACAGTTTGAAAGCTTTTTTATTGTTCTTTATGTTTTTCTTGGTAGAATCCTAAAAACACCAAGTCAATTAATTAAAAGTTAGTTCCTGAGATGACACTGGAATGCGGATCTGTTTTTGCTTGTGAGAACATAAGCACATAAGCACAGATAGAATGAGTGTGAGCCCCAGACGTCATCCAGTCCCTATGTGAGGGGTGGGCCAGCTATCAAAAAAGGCGCCCCTGGGCGGTTTCGGGCAGACACTACCTTACAATGGACGGGTGGACTCCAGGTTATACTACATGAAAATTATGATAACATGTGTAAGTGTGTGTCTCCCCTTGAAATTCCAATTGTAATAAATATATGTGTTGTCACGGTTGAAGTTGTCTGGCTTCTTTCTTGTTTTGTAGTTCACCCAGCTCTCCCTCCCACAGCCATTAGTCACACCTACTCTAATTAGTTTTCATTCCCGTCACCTGTCAGGCTCCCTTTATAAACTCACCTCTGTTGTCTCCTCGTCGCTGGCTCGTAGTGTTTGTTGCTCTCCTTCGTGTCTGCCTGCACCTGTTCCCCGTCTTGGTTCCCGGTCCGTCAAGTTTTGGTTTTGTTTGGCTGCGCTGCTGGCTTCAGTCTCTCCGTCTTCGTCTTGGTCTCGTCCCTGGTCCTGCAGCAGCCCAGCTCCTCTCTGTCTCGTGGACTCTGTACCTGCCAGTCAGCTCCTGCATCATTCACCTCCGTCTGGTAACAACTCTGGTTCCTCATGTCACTACCATCCACCTATAATAAACTCTCTTAAATCCTACTCTGTGTGTGCGTGCTGTGTCCGGGTTCACCCTCGACAAAATCATGAGCCAGCCACAGGGTGAACCCGAGCACGCACAGAGTCACGATGCAGGAGCTGGCAGGATCTGCTCCGCCTCAGTTGAATGTCTCTGTGGGTGCCTTCGCCGCTGGATGAGTTCCGCTGGAGGGATCGTTCTCAGCGGAGCCCGCCTCCGACGCAGCCCAGCGTCTCAAGTTCCTGTCAGCGTCTCAGTTCCTGTCTGCGTGCTCAACTTCCTGTCTGCGTGCTCAACTTCCTGTTCGCGTCTCAAGATCCTCGCTCTCAAGTTCCTGTCTACGATCTCAAGTTCCTGTCTGCGTGCTCAAGTTCCTGCCTTAGATCTTTAGTTTCCTAGTTTAGCTTTATTTTCCAGATTTGCCTTAGTTTCCTGGTTCTCTCGTTTTCTAGTTAGACATCTAGTTCTCTAGTTTCTGTTGTTGTTTTGAGTTATTTTTGCCCTGGGGTTTTGAGTTACTTAACAATCTTTGGTTTTAGAGTTTTTTCAGTGTTCCTTAGAGTTTTTCTTAGAGTTCTTTAGTTTCGGTTTGTGTTCCTGCTTAGATTACTTGAGTTTTTGTCTTGCTTGGGGTTTTATTTCTTTCAGATAAGTTCTATTGTTCTGGGTTTGTCTTTAGTCTTTCGTGTTTTGTTTCTGAATTCTAGTTTTACCTTAGATTTTCTGTTTGTGTTCTTTGTTTTAGTTTTGGTTATCTAGTTTTTTATTAGTTGAGCTGCCCCTGCCCTCGTCTCCCTGTTTGGGTTAGTCTCATAGTTTTTCTTTAGGTTTTGGTCCCCTTCCTAGTGTTCTGGTTTGTTTCGGTTTTCTAGCTGTAGCCCCTGTGGTTCTTGTTTGGCCCAGTGGTTTTCTGTTTTTCCCTGTGGATCCCTGTCTAGTTTGTCGGTTCAGGTCTTGGTTCCGTATCTGTTAGTTTTGTTGTTTTGTCCCCTTAGTGTCTGTGTCATAGTTCTTGCGCTGTCTGGGTTCCTGCGCTGTCTGGGTTCCTGCACTCTTAAAGGTTCCCTGCGCTCTTAAAAGTCTCTACACCCTTAGTTCCCCTGTTTAGTTAGTTTGTGTAATATTCTGAGTTCTGTTCTGGTTTATGTTAGTTTTAGTTTTCCTTCTCTCTCCTGTCTTTTATTATCTGGCTGTTTTTGAGTTCTGTCTTGTCTGGATTCTTGTTTACTGTTTTAGTTATGTTGTCAGAAGCTTCTTAGTTTAGGTTTGAATTTTTGATCTGTTCTTGTTTTGAGCCTCAGCACTGATGTCTGGTCTAATTACTTACTCTGCACACCTGCCTGACTCCACCCCTGCTGCAATCACCTTTCACCGGCTTCACCTGATTCCACCTCCATATAAACTGCTGAGACCAGACATCAGTGCCAGGTTGTCTTGTTGAATGTCGGTGAGTCTCCTCCTGCAAATTTCTGTTTGTTGGTTTGCTTTTGGATTTTTGACCCCCTGTTTTCCAGAAACCTGAGCCATTCAGTCCTGCCTGTTCCTGCCCTGCTCGTCCGTCTATTTTTATACCGTCTTTTGGTTCGACGGTCTCTTTTGGATTTTTCCCTGTTTGTTTTTGATTTTGTTATTAAAGAGCCTTTCCTTTGAACAAACCTCTGCTGGTCTGGTTGAATTCTGGGTCCCCTGCCTCTGATCATTACAGTTTGATGTTTCCGAGCCCCCATTAGTTTCATTTTAGACTTCCCTGTTTCTTTTTATTTCCTTGTTGTGCCCTGGTTTAGTTCAGTTAGTCCCCTTTAGTCCTCTGTTTCCGTTAAGTTTGGCATCCCAAGGTCTCTGGTTTCCGATCACCTTTTTCTGTTTTCTTCCCCTCCCCGGGAGGTGGCGCCAGAGCCCTCCGACGCACCTTTATGCCGGCTGAGCCCTCTGGTCCTCTCGGCCTGTCGCTGCCCAGTTTAGGTACCGCTGCCAGAGCCCTCCGACGTTCATTAATCGTCGGCTGTGCCCTCTGGTGTACCTGGTCAGTCGCTGCCCAGCATACGCAGGTCGCCACCAGAGCCCTCCGGCGCTCCTGTGTCGTCGTCTGTGCCCTCTGGTGTACCCGGTCAGTTGCTGCCCAGCGCATGCTTGTCGCTGCCAGAGCCCTCCGGTGCATCCGTGTCACCGTGTGTGCCCACTGGCGCGCCTGGCCTGTTGCTGCCTAGCTCGCCCTCTAGTTCCTGGTGCTTAGGTTTTTCTTGGTTTCTCGGCGTGTTTAGACGCCCTCCGTTCTTGGTTCCCCGGCGTGTTAGGAGGCCCTCTGACTCCTAGTGCTTTGATTTCGTGTTCCCGGCACGTTAGGACGCCCTCTGACTCCTAGTCTTTAGATTTCTTGTTCCCGGCGTGTTAGGACGCCCTCTGGTCCCTGGTATTTTGTAGAAATTCCCCTCAAGCCCCGGCAATTTCTTCCCTTGCGCCCCGGCGTTTCCCTCACGCCCTGGCGATCTTTCCCTAGCGCCCCGGCGTTTCCCTCACGCCCCGGCGAGTTTCTCCCTTGCGCCCCAGCGTTTACCTCACGCCCTGGCGATCTTTTTTCTAAAAGCCCCGGCGTTTACCTCACGCCCCGGCGAACTTCTCCCTTGCGCCCCGGCGGTTCCCTCACGCCCTGGCGAACTTCTCCCTTGCGCCCCGGCGGTTCCCTCACGCCCCGGCGATCTCGTCCCTTGGGCCCCAGCGTTTCCCTCACGCTCCGGCGGTGTCTTCCCTTGGTGTTTCCACACGCCCGTTCCTCTCCCTTGGCGTTTCCGCACGCCTGTTCTTTCCCCCGGCGTTTCTGTACGTTAGTTGTGCCCCAGCGTTTCCTTGCGCTGTTGAGCCCTAACGTATCAGTCCGCCTGTCCTTCCCCCCTTGGCGTTTCCATACGCCCGTTCCTTCCCCTTGGCGTTTCCATTGCCCGTTCCTTCCCCTTGGCGTTTCCATACGCCTGTTCCTTTCCCTTGGCTTTTCCGCACGCCCGTTCTTTCCCCCAGCATTTCTGTACGTTAGTTGTGCCCCATCGTTTCCTTACGCTGTTGAGCCCTAACGTATCAGTCCGCCTGTCCTTCCCCCCTTGGCGTTTCCATACGCCCGTTCCTTCCCCTTGGCGTTTCCATACGCCCGTTCCTCTCCCTTGGCGTTTCCACACGCCCGTTCCTCTCCCTTGGCGTTTCCACACGCCCGTTCCTTCCATTGGCGTTTCTGTACGCCCGTTCCTTCCCTTTTGGCGCTGTTGTGCGCCCGTTCCTTCCCTTTGGCGCTGTCGTGCGCCCGTTCCTTCCCTTTTGGCGCTGTCGTGCGCCCGTTCCTTCCCTCTGGCGTTGTGTACGCCCGTTCCTTCCCTTTGGCGCTGTGTTGCGCCCGTTACTTCCCTTTGGCGCTGTGTTGCGCCCGTTCCTTCCCTTTGACGCTGTGTTGCGCCCGTTCCTTCCCTTTGGCGCTGTGTTGCGCCCGTTCCTTCCCTTTGACGCTGTGTTGCGCCCGTTCCTTCCCTTTGGCGCTGTGTTGCGCCCGCTCTTTCCCCTGGCGCTGTGTTGCGCCCGTTCCTTCCCTTTGGCGCTGTGTTGCGCCTGCTCTTTCCCCTGGCGCTGTGTTGCGGCCGCTCTTTCCCCTGGCGCTGTGTTGCGCTCGCTCTTTCCCCTGGCGCTGTCAAGCGCCCGTACCTTTCCCTGATGTGCCGCGCCCTGGTTGTGCTCTGGCACGTCTGTGTTCTCTGGCCCCTTTGGTTCCTCCGTGCCTCTTGGCCCCTTTGGTTCCTCCGTGTCTCTTGGCCCCTTTGGTTCCTCCGTGTCTCTTGGCCCCTTTGGTTCCTCCGTGTCTCTTGGCCCCTTTGGTTCCTCCGTGTCTCTTGGCCCCTTGGTTCCTCTGTGTCTCTTGGCCCCTTGGTTCCTCTGTGTCTCTTGGCCCCTTGGTTCCCCAGTGTTCTCTGGCCCCTTGGTTCCCCAGTGTTCTCTAGCCCCTTGGTTTCCCAGTGTTCTTGACCTTTTGGTTCCTTGGTTTCTTGTTTTTGACTCGTGCCCGCCGTCCTGAGACCCCCTCCACCCACCCAGGGTAAGAGGTTCCGAGCCGTCCGGTGTTCGGCCTTGAGGGGGGGGTGGTGTCACGGTTGAAGTTGTCTGGCTTCTTTCTTGTTTTGTAGTTCACCCAGCTCTCCCTCCCACAGCCATTAGTCACACCTACTCTAATTAGTTTTCATTCCCGTCACCTGTCAGGCTCCCTTTATAAACTCACCTCTGTTGTCTCCTCGTCGCTGGCTCGTAGTATTTGTTGCTCTCCTTCGTGTCTACCTGCATCTGTTCCCCGTCTTGGTTCCCGGTCCGTCAAGTTTTGGTTTTGTTTGGCTGCGCTGCTGGCTTCAGTCTCTCTGTCCTCGTCTTGGTCTCGTCCCTGGTCCTGCAGCAGCCCAGCTCCTCTCTGTCTTGTGGACTCTGTACCTGCCAGTCAGCTCCTGCATCATTCACCTCCGTCTGGTAACAACTCTGGTTCCTCATGTCACTACCATCCACCTGCAATAAACTCTCTTAAATCCTACTCTGTGTGTGCGTGCTGTGTCCGGGTTCACCCTCGACAAAATCATGACATGTATATTCTAAGTATTTTGTCTCTGATAATTGTTTTCTTTCTTTGCTGCCAAATCTCCGAACTGGGTGAGGCAGGCCGTAGTGAATGAAATAGGAAGCACTAGAGTCCGTCTTATCATTTGTAATGACTTTTACACACCAAACACTGCATGCTCTGATCTGCCAGCTAAACCCTGCATTGAAGTTGCTTTATGTCATAAATTAATCCTGGGTACAAGGGGACTTGACCTCAACCAGCAAACAGGAAGCTCTCTTTTTCAGTAAACGAACAAGTATCTCGCATGCTAAAATGCAAGCACCCAGTTCTAGCCTCTGCTATTAAGAAGAAGAACAAGGAGGAAAAGAAGGTCTTGAGGACATGAGACTTTACTGCTGTTAACCTAAAACATCTTATATCTGTTGGATGAACAAAAATATGTTGCATCTTGCAAAAGTCAAAGTTTAACAAAGCTTTACCTTTTCAGGAAGAGTCATCAGAACATTTATCAACACATAATCATAACACAAAGTGCTAGGGGGTATATAACTCAGTTTTTAGAGGCAATTTTTTATTGAGATGCGTCTTCTTTCTTGTGCCATTATACACACTGTTGCATGTAAACCAGATCTTCTGATAAACAAAATATGATGTGCAGCATCAACTAGCAAGTGAGTATAAAAGTTACATATTTTTAAAGGAATAAATGAGTCACATAACTTGATACATGTGTAGCCATGGGGTGGCCAAGGATTCTGTTATAATACTATCATGTCCTGTGACCCTAACATCACTCTATCACACATGCTGTCTTTGATGGGACAGTCTCACCATTACACTTTCTCTGATATAAAGCTGTCTAAATGTGAGTATAGTCTCTACAAGAAGGGACAGAGCAGACTGGACATCTTGAAGAAGCTTATAGGTCCTTCAGTGTTTGTAGCAAGATGCTGCGGACCTTTTCTGTTGTGTAATGTGTTATCTCTTCTGCCATTATCTGTTGGGGCAGGAATAGATGCAATTGACTTGAAGCATCAGAGTAACTGACTTGATGAAAGCTTGTTGAGCTTCTTAAAAAAAAACAAAAGCCGGCTCTATTCTGGGGACTGATCTAGGACCTCTAGAGATAATTTTAAATGGAAGTATTCTTCATACATGAACACTATAGACAACTCTGAGCATTCTCTTCATCAGATTGTCATACAACAACAGAGTGTCTTCAGTGAGAAGCTTGTTTGACAGAACACTACAGGAGATATTTCCTGCATGCAGCCATGCACAGCTCATTAAGACATTCTAATAACATGAGTTATACCAACATTTAATTTCCCTTTGGGATTAAGAATGTATTCCTTTCTTAAATGTACTCAAAAATAAGTAAATACACATTACCGTGATAATGTACCTGCACTTTTCAGAAGGGGTAAAAGCAGTGACGTGCAGTCAGGGGAGGCAAGTGAGGCCAGGCCTCACTTGTCATCATGGAAAGAAAGAAAATATATAATAATAATATAAATTGTGACTCACTCAGTCATTTGTAATAAGTAATTTTTTATCTAATTTCCTCATTTTTGATCGTATTCTCTTTAGAATCGCAGACTTTTTGCTATTTTTCATGTAAATCCTTGGTGGCGCTTGATCGCGAAGCCGGTGAGGCCACAGCGAGCTTGGACTCCCCTGGTATTGCGCAATCCCATGTTAGCTGCGCTGGCTTCCATTCTGTGAATGCATCTTCCTGTCTCTAGATCATAAATTCAATTGTTCAAACAGTTATTAACTGATTTTCCACAATTTAATGTATGTGGATAGCTTATTGTGTTTTGGTCATCAAACTGGTTGCAGATAACAGGTTTTCGTGCGCTGCTGGGCGATCATAAAAGGCAAAGAACTGGTTGTAAGTGAGGCCGGCAGTTCCTTGGCCTCTAGGCAGGGGGCGCTCAAGGGGCACCGCTCGTGATCCCAAAACTGTAGAGTGACACCAAGTTATGGATGCATATGCTAAACAAGTAAAGCACTAAAAAGACTCTAAACATACAGCTGGAACAGAACTGATCAAGGAAGGCTTTCCTCCCTGGCAGTGATCTCCGTTGAGACTGAGAGAGTTTTAAATCTGAAGAAGATAAAGAGAACTTTTACTGGAAAATGACCGATATTTTTGTTCAGAAAGAGCTCCGCATGTACTTAATTTATAGGTAGAGGTTAGACAGCGATAATTATTCAAGTGTTGTTTTTGCAATAAAATGTGCTTAATGTGGGTTATAGTTTTTAAATGTGTTACAAATGCAGAAATCCATCATAACTCATAAACTGTTACCGATCAAATGACAAATAATTTAGTTTTCTATTTTTTCATCAAAGAATCCATATTTTTTCCATGTCTCTTGGTGATTTGATTTGGCTCAATCAGTCTCCTTCAGCACTTTGCAATGAGTCTACTCTGTAGAGTGTATATATTTGTAAATCTGACTCTGATGACGTCAGTGCCTCACCAGCTATGAACCCTACCGCACGTCACTGGGTAAAAGTGTAAAAAAGCTATCTGCCATTTGTATTGAGTAAAGGAGGTGTGGCAGCAATGCCTCACAGAGAACAAATAATCTGATAGGAGGGAGGGTACAAAAATATTTGTTTTACAACAGATGCTGTTCAGAGAGCTGCAGCTGTCCAAGGATGGAGATCCAATACAGAGCTCAGCTCTGTTTCCCACATCTCCTCAATGGCTCCTGCAGGAAGCCCACACTTCACTGGTCTGAAGCTGTTCTCCTGAACACTGTGTATTCCGTCATCTCACTAATCACCGTAGTGCTTAATCTGCTCATCATCATCTCAGTCTCCCATTTCAGGCAGATATTAATTTCCTAGCATAACCTAGAGTTTAAATTTTAGAAATGTGAAGTGTAATTTCTATGACCTGTTCATGATACTGTACTTGATTTGTTACTGGTGTTTTCTCTGTTTCCTTCCAGGCAGCTCCACACACCTACTAACATCCTCCTCCTCTCTCTGGCTGTGTCAGACTTTCTTGTTGGTCTCCTGCTGATGCCTTTAGAGATCTACCGAAAAACATCTTGTTGGTTTTTTGGAGACATCATATGTGTTTTTTTTATTTTCCTGAGTGGTCACATAGTATCTGCTTCAATTGGGAATATTGTTCTCATTTCAGTTGATCGCTATATTGCCATTTGTGACCCTCTGCATTACCCCAACAGAATTTCTACAGCAAAAGCGAAATGTTGTGTGTGTCTGTGTTGGCTGTGGTATGCTTTCTATAGCATATTCCTTTTGAAGGATCAGCTGATACAACCACAAAGAATGAATTCCTGTGCTGGTGAATGCTCAGTTATCATTCAATATGTAGTTGTAACTATTGATCTAATTTTGAACTTTGCATTTCCAGTTACCATTATCATAGTCCTCTATACGAGAGTGTTTGTGGTGGCTCTGTCTCACGCTCGTGCAATGCGCTCTCACATTGCATCTGTCACACTCCAACGTTCATTGAATGTCATAACAAAATCGGATTTGAAAGCAGCCAGGACTCTTGGTATTCTCATTGTTGTATATCTTGTATGTTTCTGCCCATATGTTTTTTACTCTCACAATGAGGTTAATATTACCAGTACATATGGCAGTTTTGTTTTCTTTTTGTTATATTTTAATTCTTGTCTTAATCCATTAATTTACACCCTGTTTTACCCCTGGTTCCGTAAAGCTATCAGACATATTGTTACTCTACAGATACTACAGCCTGGCTCTTGTGAGGTAACACTGTAGTGTAGTCTGAGATTTCTTCAGTCCAAAAAGATTGGAAAGACACCTGCTTTTTACTGTAGTCAATACATATTTGTTTAAGATTTTTATTTTGGAATAAGCTTCATCAAAGTAATACAGATTTACTTTAGGAATGTACTTTAGTTTCTGTATTAAATATTTCTCTTTAGTTTGTCAGTACATTTTGAACACTCAGAATCTTAAAAAAGTTAAAACTTCTTGTAAATATGGAATAACTTATTTAGCACAGATTCATTTTCTTAATCTAAAAGAATTACTGGTGGAAAAAAACAGTTGTTTTTAAAAAAGTACCCTTGAATATTTTATATCGGCATTATGATCCAGTGTTCCAATGTTTGCGTGATGAAAGCCTTTTTGCAACTATAAACTGATGATGTGCATAATCCATATACACACTATGTATAATTTAGAAAAAGAATGGAAATGACAATGTGATTTAAATCAACTTAAAGTTGCTTATTGTTTTTATTTTAAGCCGGTCTCTGCCTATGCCCATTGTACAATTACTTTAACAGAATCAACTTGCTAAACTGGACCGGCATTAGCAAGTGTAGCAAACAAATGTAAACTTTAATGCTATAAACCAGTGTGAGAACTGTAATCACTCCAAAAAAAAAAAAAAAAAATACATTCGCACATCCAAATCCTTGGGTGTTCCCAATGGCAAAGTCCATGTTTTCCTTAAATACTTTGTAAGAAGTTACAAGTGGGAGTTTTCAGCAGCTTTTACATGTGTTGGCCTTGGGGAACATTGGTTTGGAGGACTATTCTTCACTGCCCTCATGGATAAACTCAGTTGATGGTGCCGGGGAAAAGCAATTGGTGGTATCTCATTTGCTCCAGTAGAAAATGCAAGGATGTTTTGAAGTTTAGATGATCCTTCTTCGTCTCTGGGAAAAAAATCATTAAGGTACAAATTAGCCATTTTCTGTTCAAAGTACATAAAGTAGATGTAGTAATAACTACACCTGTGTTGTACACCTGATATATTAAATCATTATTTTTGCTCTTTAGCAATGTATTTTGGGAAAACCTGCTCAGTCATATAACGTGTCACTTGTTTTTGAGTTCACATAAACTAAGAGCAACATATATGCTTGTGCTAACAACATGTGTTATTTTGTTATAACTTGTTTAAACTTGTGGTGTGAACCTATGACAATGTGTTGTGGGAAAGACTGATTCTGTATTCCTTATTTTCTGCTTATATTTGCTGTATTCTGAGTGCGCTCATATTATTTTGCTTCGCACACTGCTGAGATGCTGGGAACGGTTTCTGTTTTAGAAACATGTTTTGGGAAGCAGGGCAGCTGTGGAGGGAGAAATGGACACTCTCGCTCCACAGCTGACTCTTTGTTTACAAGTATATAAAGAGGAGACTGCCCTCAGCCCGGTGAGTCTGCCGTGAGTTTGTGTGTGGATACCGGCATTGTGAACGCTGATCTTAACCTAGGATTGAGGGCTCCCAGTTCAGTGTCAATGGTAAGGGCTGATTCTGAGAATCTGTTGAGCATCACGCCTGTTTGAAAGCTTGTTGCTTAAGTGCTTGCTACTTTGTGAAGAGCTTGCTGTTTTGTGTAAGCTGTATTCTGTGGGGAACAATAAATGTGGGCATTATTATTATTCTAAAAGAACAGTGTTTGTCCTTATTTGTGTACGTTGTCGATCTCTCCCGATCCTGAAATAAACATTTCATAAAACAATACCTAACTAGAAAAATCGAATGTGTACATATACCAAATGAAAATACATCTCACCTTTTCTTCCTCACTCCCTAAAATCAACAATACTATTTAAACTTTTTAGGTCAGTTAGGATTACCTATTTTTTCATATTTTAAGTTTTGTGAACTATTTTTTTTATTAATTTAAATAAGCATTATACACAATTTGTAAAAGTCAAAATGATTACTTTGAAAGTTCTAATGGGTCGATTTAGAACATTTGACTGATGTTATGCCAGTTCAAATGTGACGAGACTGCATTAATTCGGGACATGACGGACTGCGTTTCCCATGATGCAATGTGGTCAAAACCAACTCCCATCATGCAACACGGCCCAAAATGGCAGCCACCCTAACAACGGAGCGGAGAGATAACGTTGCTAGGCAAAAGTTGATAAAACTCGGCCACGCAGGACAATCTGCCTTCTTTCTCTGGCTCACCGCCAACCTGAGAAGACATACAGCTGTACTCTGTGGATTAATTACCCACACGCCACGTGCTCGAGTTTCTCGCTGGACCGAGATTTTTCGACGCAAACGTTATTCCCTGCTTTGCATAGTAGGAGGTTGACTCTAAAAGATACTTTTAATTCCCTCTGATCAAATACTGGAAGCCGCCTTATCCCCCAGTGATCGAAAGAGGACTAAGCTTTGCTGGGCCGGGCAAAAGCGACTGTTGAGCCTGGAGGAAGAAACGAAAGAGCCTCCTCGCCCGCCCCTGCTGCTGCCTGCTCTGGTGCATTCAGGACGCCGCGTGATCCGGAGCGCTCCGGATCGAAGCCAGGACTTCATTCGGGACCACCTCAAAGTAACGGGGTTCTCCCCTTTTATTTCTTTTTCATCCATAGGATGTTTAGAAGTGCCTGGGCAGATGTTAGAACTTTGTAGGTGCAGGTTAATGCTTTTATTCCACAACGAAGTTGGAATTATTTTGCTGAATGTTTTCTTTGTATGTGCATGCATTTTACAATTGATTTTGCTGTGTTGATTTGTGGTTTATCAATAACCCCGCTGTGGGTCATTGCTTCAGTTCTTTTCCATCTTCTTCCATGCTTTCCCCCCCTCTCTTCTCGCTTCTTCTCATCAGTGCAGTCTTTGTCCCAGCTCAATTCGCGGGCTTTGCTTAAACTCCCAGTTAGCCGCGCCCTCTCGAAGCGAGGCATTATCCCATCAGCGTAAGTGTGGTTACGTCATTAGGACCTCCCCTCACGCATCACGTAAATTGGTAGACCATACGTCATCGTAGCAGCCATCTTGGGAGGGTGACGTGTATCTGAACTGTAGGGAGCTTAGCTGAACTAGCTTTTGTAAGACATCAAAGCGTCCAGTGAGATTCCCGAAGCTGTTCTGTCTGTCAATGCTGATACGTCAAATGCCGCTGTTTTGAGGGCGGTGTTAAACAACTGTGAATTGAGTTAAGATCTGCTAACCGCTCATTTTAATCCATTGTTTATTTTCGTTTTGTTCTTTTATTTCCACATATATATTTTGCATGTTTAGTTTTAGTAGTGAGTAAGAATTCCAAAGTTGTTGAATCAGAGAATTTCTGTAACAGGGAATTGCTTTTGGTTCAATAAAAACACCACTGCGGAATAGAATTGTTTTGTGTCCAATCTAATTCACAGTTACATGGTTATTCAGAAATCAGAGCTAACCTCCTTTGGAGTTAACATCTGACATTAATATAGAGACAATATCATTGGATGTTGATAAGGAATAAGGATTTAAACTCTAATTGCAGTTACATTGGGGTTCTCACAGCCTGCCGGATAAACCTTGTCGTACACAAGTCCGACCAGATCATTTATTCCAGTATAAATGAGTTGGAAATTAGCTTGTAGAAATGTTATTTAACATTTTTGTTTCATTATAGTCGATGCATCACTTGTTTCATTAAAAACAAATGTAATTCACAATACGGTGCTTTCACATGATGTTTGGCTATTTTCAGAGATACCTTAATGTGCAAGAATACTGTAAAACAAGTGTCAAACCCAAGGCCCGGGGGCCAAATCTGACACACCGCAGGTTTTTCTGTGGTCCTCTAGACTCAGTAGGGCCACATAAAAAAGCTACAAAAACAGTTGTGTGCTTAAATAAAAGTTTATCAATCAAATTGAAGCCGTTTTTATCTGTATTCTGCCAAATTACATCGATGTGAAAAGATGTTCAGGATCATTTCATTTTAAGAAGCTGTCATCAAACGTAGAGACAGCTATTTGGTAATGTTTGTAAACATTTCAATGGGTTTATCAACATATTCTGGCAAAACTGCCCCTTTGAGGACATTCATGATCCTGATGTGGCCCAACATCAAAACCAGTTGTCATGATTTTAGGTTCTGTCTTACTTTTGGATTATGGAATAGTTTGGGTTTGATTTTGGTCTTTGTTTTATATTATTCTGTCAGGGTTCTGCAAGCTTTCAGTTTAGTCCTGTCCTGTTCCCTGCCACTATTCCTGTCAGTCTTTCAGCCACTCCTTCTCCTTCTGATTACTTCCACCTGGTCTCTTTAATTGGCTCTCCCTCTCTCCTTTGTTCTCCTGCCTTTTTATGTCCGTCTCTTTTGCTGCTTCCCTGCCAGAACGTCACATCTCTTGTCCCCATTTCTCATGCCGCACATGTTTACTCACCCGTTCTCCAGCCCCTGGGTAAGAGCTCTCCAGCATTCTGTATTTTTGTATCTGACTTGTTTGCTTTTTTGACTCTGCCCAGGTCCTGTTTGTTTTTTGCTTGGATGTTCTGCTCTGTACCCAGCCTGGATTGTTTTTTGCCTGCCGGATCCACCCCCTCATCACTTCGAATAAATCCTGTTAATCTCTACCTAATTGTCTGGCTGAATACTGGGTCCTTAGTCTAAATCATTACAGTACGTTCTGGCCATTACCAGACCCATCGCCAGACAAGTACGTTGTTTTTTTTGTCCTCTCCTCTTTTTCTTCTTTTTTTTCCCCACCATGAACCCGACACCGAGTTTGCGATCTGGACTTAAGATTATGATGGACACTTGGGCTTTGTTTGGGACAGAAGAGGATGTCAGGCGCTTACCTGAGGTCGTCTTGGGAGCCTCGTTTGAGGGTTCCAGGCTGGCGATTTGTCCCCCTGGTGTTGGTCCCAGACGCCACATCCAAGGGAGGAGCGCTCTGCCGCAGCCGTCCCTCCGCCGCAAACGCCGGCGAGCGGTTGCTCTGGCTGACGCCTCGGCTCCTGTCCCTGAGGGGTCACCGCCAGCGGGCGATGTGAAGACCCAGGAGGGACCGCCTCCGCTCGGCGACGAGGAGGGAGATTCGGAGGGTCAGCCTCCGCTCGGCGATGAGGAGGGAGATTCAGAGGGTCCGCCTCCGCTTGAGTCCCGCCCTCAATCTCAGTTCCAGTGCCTGCTCCCCGCAGCTCAAAGACTCAGTGTCCGGTGCCTGCTCCCCGCAGCTCAAAGACTCGGTGTCCCGTGCCTGCTCCCCGCAGCTCAAAGACTCGGTGTCCCGTGCCAGCTCCTCGTAGCTTTAGCGCACTGTCTCCAGTGCCAGCTCCTCGTAGCTTTAGCACACTGTCTCCAGTGCGCTCCTCGTAGCTTTAGCACACTGTCTCCAGTGCCAGCTCCACGTAGCGTTAAAGCACTGTCTCCAGTGCTAGCTCCTCGTAGCTTCAAAGCACTGTCGCCCGCAGCCATTAGCCAGGCTCCCCCTTTAGTCGCCTGTAGTCAGGCGCCCCCTTTAGTCGCCTGTAGTCAAGCGCCCCCTTTAGTCGCCTGTAACCAGGCTCTCTCCTTAGTCGCCTGTAGCCAGGCGCCCCCCTCAGCCTGTAGTTTGGCGCCTCCTGTAGCCTTTAGTCCGGCGCCAGTTTCCGTTCTCTCTCTCTCCAGGCGTTGGCCTCCGAGGGTCTTATTTCGCCGCCGATCTTCTGAAGTCCTGCGCCACCACCGGTCTCCTGTCTGCCAGTCCCGCCTAGGCCGTGCTCCGGGACGCCCGCCGGAGAACCTGACACGCCGGGGCCGTGCTCCGGGACGCCCGCCGGAGAACCTGACACGCCGGGCCGTGCTCCGGGACGCCCGCCGAACCTGACACGCCGGGGCCGTGCTCCGGGACGCCCGCCGGAGAACCTGACACGCCGGGGCCGTGCTCCGGGACGCCCGCCGGAGAACCTGACATGCCGGGGCCGTGCTCCGGGACGCCCGCCGGAGAACCTGACACGCCGGGGCCGTGCTCCGGGACGCCCACCAGACTCTGTTTTAGAGACTGATTTTGAAGTATTTCAGTTAGTAGTTAGTTCACCCTCTTTGGGTTGTTTTGTTTTAGGTTTTGGTAGAACTGTTTTCTTTCGCTCGCCTTGTCAGGGTTGTTTTGTTTTTGTAATATGTCTGTCCCTCCATCCTGGTACCCCCATCCACCCACCCGGTCTAGTCTGTCTTGTTTGTCTTGTTTAGGCCGTCTGGAATCCGGCCTTAAGGAGGGGGTTCTGTCATGATTTTAGGTTCTGTCTTACTTTGGATTATGGAATAGTTTGGGTTTGATTTTGGTCTTTGTTTTATATTATTCTGTCAGGGTTCTGCAAGCTTTCAGTTTAGTTCTGTCCTGTTCCCTGCCACTATTCCTGTCAGTCTTTCAGCCACTCCTTCTCCTTCTGATTACTTCCACCTGGTCTCTTTAATTGGCTCTCCCTCTCTTTGTTCTCCTGCCTTTTTATGTCCGTCTCTTTTGCTGCTTCCCTGCCAGAACATCACATCTCTTGTCCCCATTTCTCATGCCGCACATGTTTACTCACCCGTTCTCCAGCCCCTGGGTAAGAGCTCTCCAGCATTCTGTATTTTTGTATCTGACCTGTTTGCTTTTTTGACTCTGCCCAGGTCCTGTTTGTTTTTTGCTTGGATGTTCTGCTCCATACCCAGCCTGGATTGTTTTTTGCCTGCCGGATCCACCCCCTCATCACTTCGAATAAATCCTGTTAATCTCTACCTAATTGTCTGGCTGAATACTGGGTCCTTAGTCTAAATCATTACACCAGTTTGACGCCCCTGCTGTAAAATATTACATATAGATGAAGAAGAGCTGTGTTAAATACCTTCTGCATCCTGCAAACAATCTCTCCACAAAGGAATGACTGTCTCTTCTTCTCTCCTCTATTTACAAGCCAGAGGGTGAAAAGGTCATCCATCATGTCAGCAGTTAATTGCTGTGGTTCATGGCAGAACAAAGAGCAAAAACTGTTTGGATGTTGTTTGACAGCATCCAAAACTCCAAGTGTCTTTAGACCTTCTGCAAACCAGCAAAATAAGCAGACTTTAATCTGAGTCTCTTACTAATAAACTGAGCCAAAATATTTGTGTACCATGTATTTAAAGAAATATTAGAAAAAAATTAACTTTTGAAAGGAGCCTTGGACCCGGTGAACCACATGAAACATAAGCATATTATGTAGGAGAAGATCTCAATCATTTGTGGCTCTTAAGGGTCTGACACAACCTGCACTGGTCATGCAGTCTAAAAGAGAATATGTGGCTCTGAGAAGTTCCTCCAGGGTAGAACTTTGAGACACCTAATACAGTTTTACACAAGAGCAAACAGACAAAACAAATAGGGACTACATAATGTTATTTCACTTTGAAAAATATATTAGATATCACACAGTATTATTAACAATATTTTCTATCAATAGTATATACAGTTAAAAGTAAATTAATTAGTGAGCGGATTACTACCCTTTTAAATTTTTCCTGAAGGTCAGCATTTGTTATATCCTTTAGAGTAGGGCAAACTGCATTTGGACCTCCAACCAAGTCAGCAAAAAGAACTGGAGAAAGGAACCTTGGAGCTGGACCTCCACGCACAAGGCTAACAGCTATTGCCCTAAAGTGCCATACAGTACCTGTCTTTCCTGAGTGCTGTATTGCAAAAATATCTTTTGTAAAAATATAATTTAAAAAATAGACATTTTGACAATAAATACTGGAAAATGATGATCCAAAACAAACCTGTACTGTTCAGAGCTAAATGTTTACATCCATCAGGGCCTTCAAACATTCAGACATGGACAAGGCATCAATGAGTAAACGTAAAAATTCTCTCCCAAATCAACTGCCTCTTCATTTTTCCAAAATCATAAGAAAACTTCACATTGAGTAATGTCGATTGTGTGACATTCTCTTGAATCCACGTATGTCTCCATCTAAAACTGCTGAATGACTGATGTTGAATTTTCAGTGCAGTGTCGATATTTTTGGACAACTCCTCAAGTATGTCTGACATCACTGACAAAAAAGTTGTGTAGTTGGAGCTTGCATGTGGTGTAGGCTCATTTTGGTAGATTTCAAGGGAGGGATTAGAGTCTGTAGCAGATGAGCTGGTACTGATAGTGGTAGCCGACTGAGTTTCAGTTGTAGCAGTTTTCACCAAAATTCCCCAAGTCAGTGTTGTAGGGGGGGGGGGGGGGGGGGGGGCATTTTCTGTTGTGTTGAGTTGTTTATTTCTTGTCATAGCTGTTGTTGCCGGGTGAGATACTTTATATGAAGTCACATCCCTTAGCTCTGGATCTTCCTTAAAAAACTTGTTTTTTTTTTATTAAAAGTTTTGAAATAATACATTTACTCTCTGTCATGGTTTTGACGTGTCTAACCCACATGCAGAATATACTCAAGAGGCGCGGAGCAGTTTCAGATATTTATTTTAAAGCAGGGGAGCACGAGCCGATCTCAGGCGATTTATGGTTCTCGCAGCCAGGGAAAGAAAGTACAGCCGGGCTCGGGCGGTCTGCGGACAAAGGAGAAAGTTAGATCAGCTCACGGAGCAACGGGAATGGTGTTACTTTGTTTCCGCTTACCGCCGAGCGCCGCGATCTAGCCGGGGGGAGTGGAACGGAGAGACGGACCCGATCAGCAACCCTCCTAGGTGGCAGATGGTGGTGGAGAGACAGGCGGGCGGTCAGGAGGGATCCGTGCGGGGCCCGAGCAGCAGGTGGATGGATGGGTGGCTTGAGGAAAGCTGGAGTAACCAGAGCGGTTTCGTAGGTGTCCACTGATTGACTCGTTGGACCCGAATGGGCCCCGGAGACAGTGTTCGCGGAGGGCTGGACAGCACGGGCTTAACTTGTGAAACATGGAAAGTAGGGTGGATTCTGGACTGCGGGGGAAGGCGAAGACGGACAGCAGAGGGGCTGATAACAGAGTCTACAGTAAAGGGGCCGGAGTAACGGGGAGCCAATTTACGTGGAGCGCCCCTGGTTGGAAGATCCCGTGAGAGCAGCCAGACCTGCTGACCGGGACGATAGCGAGGGGCAGGTACTCGCCTCCGGTCTGCAAACCGGCGGTTCTGCTCGACAGTTCTGTGGAGAGCCTGGATGGTTTCGGCAGATCTGGACTCTCCACAGAAGAGACGGAGATCTGTTGTTCGTCCGTGGGAAGAAGGGGGGCTGATATCCGAGGGATACTTCAAAGGGGGAAAAACCAGTTGCGGTGGAGGTATGAGTATTATGAGCATACTCCACCCATGGGAGGAATTTACTCCAGTCAGATGGGTTAGTGGAAGTGAGACACCGGAGGGCTGACTCGAGCTCCTGGTTAAGCCGCTCCGTCTGACCATTAGTCTGGGGGTGGTACCCAGAAGAGAGAGAGCACCAAGCTCCCAGAGCGGAGGCAAATTCCCTCCAGACTCGGGAGGTGAACTGGGGACCTCGATCGGACAGGATGTCCTGTGGGATCCCATGCAGACGGAAAACGTGCTTAACCAGGAGCTGAGCAGTCTGTAGAGCGGAGGGGAGCTTGCGGAGGGGAACTAAATGACAGGCTTTCGAGAACCGGTCGACTATTGTTAAGATTGTCGTCATCCCCTGAGAGAGTGGGAGACCGGTAACAAAATCAAGGGCAATGTGGGACCAGGGCCGTTTGGGGATCAGTAGTGGACGTAGGAGACCCGAAGGGGGTCGGTTTGATGGTTTATTCTTGGCACAGACGGGGCAAGCGAGGACATATTCCTGGATGTCCTTAGCCATAGAAGGCCACCAGAATCGCCGGGAGATGTGGGAGAGAGTTCGGTGGGTGCCTGGGTGAGCGGAGAATTTGGAGGCGTGGCTCCAGTGAATCACTTGAGCGCGTGCAGCGCGGGGCACATAAACTCGATTGGCAGGACCGTTGCCTGGATCAGGTTCATTCTGTTGAGCTCGGGTGATGACTTCTTCTATTTCCCAACGTAACGAGCCAACGGTGCAGGTGGGGGGTAAGATAGGAGCTGGTTCAGGATCGGAGTCGTGTGGGGAGTAGAGGCGAGAAAGGGCGTCGGGCTTCAGGTTCTTGGAACCGGGGCGGTATGTTATGGACAGGTTAAAACGGGAAAAGAACAGTGACCAGCGGGCTTGCCGAGGGTTTAGACGTTTGGCGGACTGTAAATAAGCTAAGTTTTTATGATCAGTCCAAATGATGACGGGCTGCTCGGACCCCTCTAGCCAGTGACGCCACTCTTCCAGCGCGAGTTTAATAGCTAGCAACTCACGATCCCCAACATCATAGTTGCGTTCAGGAGGGGTCAGGCGACGGGAAAAAAAAGCGCAGGGATGGAGCCTTTGGTCATCATCGGATTGCTGGGAGAGTACAGCGCCAACCCCCGTGTCTGAGGCATCGATCTCCAGGATAAACTGTTTCAGCGGGTCAGGATGCTTGAGAACAGGTGCTTGGGAGAAGCGATTTCTTAAGTCCTCGAAGGCTGCATTGGCTTCAGTGTTCCACATAAATGGGGTCTTGGGGGACGTTAGAGCGTGTAGGGGGGCGGCGATCTGGCTGTAATTCCTAATGAAACGGCGGTAGAAGTTTGCAAAACCTAGGAAGCGCTGGAGTTGCTTCCGCGTCTCAGGAACGGGCCAGGTGAGGACCGCCTTGATCTTCTCAGGGTCTGATCGAACCCGCCCACCCTCTAAAATTAGACCTAGGAAGGTTACAGAGGGTTTATGGAATTCACATTTTTCCGCTTTGACAAATAAGCGGTTTTCGAGGAGGCGTTGGAGCACTAAACGAACATGGTGATAATGCTCAGTGGGACTCTGGGAATAAATCAGGATGTCATCCAGATAGACAAAAACGAATATGTTGAGAAAATCCCGGAGGACGTCATTGACGAGGGCTTGAAAGACTGACGGAGCGTTACAGAGCCCAAAAGGCATCACCATGTATTCGAAATGGCCCAGTGGGGTCTTAAAAGCCGTCTTCCACTCATCCCCCCGGCGGATCCGTACTAAGTGATACGCGTTACGCAGGTCTAACTTTGTGAATACGGTGGCATTTTGGACAGGTTCAAGCGCGGAGGAAAGGAGCGGCAGGGGGTATTTGTTTTTAACGGTGATTTGGTTGAGCCCGCGATAATCAATGCATGGGCGAAGAGACCCGTCCTTCTTGCCCACAAAAAAGAACCCCGCCCCTAACGGCGAGGAGGAGGGACGGATCAGACCCGCAGCGAGAGACTCGCTGATATATTTCTCCAGCGCCTGGCGCTCGGCCCGGGAGATGTTATATAGGCGGCTTGAGGGCAGCGGAGCGCCGGGCCGCAGGTCGATGGCGCAGTCGTACGAACGGTGCGGGGGTAAAGAACTGGCCTTACTTTTACTAAACACCTGCCATAGATCGTGATACATCTCGGGGACAAGACCAAGATCCACCGAGGACTCACCAGATGCGGTAACCTCCGATGGAGGATGTGAGGGAAACGCGGAAAGTAAACAGCGTGAGTGACAGGTAGCTGACCAGGACTCGACCCGCTGCTCGGCCCAATTAATGTGTGGGTTGTGTTCTCTTAGCCACGAGTATCCGAGGACTAACGGAGCGTGTTTTACTGGAAAAACAAAAAATGAGACACGTTCGCGGTGGTTACCTGAAATGATGACCTCCAGGGGCTTGGTCTGGTGGGTAATTTGCGGGAGGTTGCCACCATCCAGGGCGGACACCTGAAGGGGCGTAGGCAGTGGCACAGTTTCGATGCCGATCTGCTGCACAAGAGAACCATCGATTAGGTTAAAATCGCAGCCCGAATCAACTAGAGCAGCGAAACTTACTCTGTCATGAGCCGTGGGAATTATTGCTCGCAGACAGAAACGTGGGGACGCAGGAAGATGTGGAGGCGCGGGAGACGAAAGCTTGTGGTCCGCCGGCTTCTCCACTACAGCCGACGGACCCGGTCTTTTGACAGCTCAGGGCAGGCACGGATGAAATGGTCAGGTGAGGCACAATAGATACACTGCCTAGCTTCCATGCGTTGCTGCCTCTCTTCTGGTGTTAAACGCACCCGGCCTATCTGCATAGGTTCAGGTGGAGGTGGTGAGGCGGCAGCCGGCCTGGGAGGAATGCGCTCGGGAGGGAGAGGAGCCGACAGCCGCGGGGATCTCTCAGACCTGCCCCGGCCCCTACTTCTAAGACGGTCTTCGAGACGGATGGTGAGCTCAATCAATTTATTTAAAGAGTCAGGCTCCTCTAGACGGGCTAGCTCATCCTTAAGGGATTCGTCTAGCGCATTAAAGAAGACCGTCTTGAGCGCTCGCTGTTCCCAGCCGGCGGCGGCAGCTAAGGTGCGGAACTCCACTGCGAAGTCGGAGGTGCGGCGACCGCGTTGTCTGACTGCCAGCAGCTGGCGGGACTGTTGTACAGGGTCAGATTCGACTGAAAAGACCATCTTGAATTCCTGTAGGAACTCTTGAAAGGAACAATTGAAGTCTTGACAATTGGGAAAACGGGCCTCAGCCCATCTTAAGGCCTTCCCTGTTAACAGGCGCAAAATGTAGGAGATCTTAGTCTCGTCTTGATTAAACGCTCTCGGGGAATTATTAAAAACTAGAGAGCATTGAAACAAAAAACCCCCACAATCTCCGCTATCTCCAGAGAACTTCTCCGGCCCGGGAGAGGAGGTTGCGCCAACAGCTGAAGGCGGTTCGGGGGGCGTGGGCCCCGATGTAGAGGGAGGCGACGCGGAGGGAGGATTCAGTGCGGCGGCGCGCAGCGCGTCAGTCAGTTGACCGATCTGCCCTGCGAGCCCCTTCAGCTGATCCTGGGTGGAATTTACAGCAAAACCAAGGTTTTGCAGCTGCTCCTGATGGATAGCAAGCGTCCTCTCGAGTATATCAGCGGGGTTTGTCTGGCCAGAGTGTAAATCTGTCATGGTTTTGACGTGTCTAACCCACATGCAGAATATACTCAAGAGGCGCGGAGCAGTTTCAGATATTTATTTTAAAGCAGGGGAGCACGAGCCGATCTCAGGCGATTTATGGTTCTCGCAGCCAGGGAAAGAAAGTACAGCCGGGCTCGGGCGGTCTGCGGACAAAGGAGAAAGTTAGATCAGCTCACGGAGCAACGGGAATGGTGTTACTTTGTTTCCGCTTACCGCCGAGCGCCGCGATCTAGCCGGGGGGAGTGGAGCGGAGAGACGGACCCGATCAGCAACCCTCCTAGGTGGCAGATGGTGGTGGAGAGACAGGCGGGCGGTCAGGAGGGATCCGTGCGGGGCCCGAGCAGCAGGTGGATGGATGGGTGGCTTGAGGAAAGCTGGAGTAACCAGAGCGGTTTCGTAGGTGTCCACTGATTGACTCGTTGGAGCCGAATGGGCACCGGAGACAGAGTTCGCGGAGGAGCGAGGAACAATCGGGATGAAGGGGTGACCTGAGACGAAGGAAATATTTGTTAAAACTCTGAAAAGGAATGTTGTCATGCAACAAGGGCCTCTTAAGCATACCAATACTTGGCTACACTCTGGCATCGTCCAGCAGTCCAAGTGCTGTCTTTATAGTGCAGCTCCGCGCTGCTGAACGAGCCGCAGGTGTGTACCACGCCCACCTGTCAACTCCAGCCACCTGTGGGGAAAGCAGATCATGCGGGGCCGGCAGAAAACTGCACGACGCTTCCCGCAGGGTCCTGACACTCTCAAAATCTACAGAATTATACCATGTAAAAATGTCTTTATAAATATGGCAACATTTATTTCTAAACCATATAAATTGTAAATAATAATAATAATTTTTTTTTTTAAATCCATCTTTAATGACCAAATAATTGGAGCAAAGGCTGTTCTGAGGCAAAAATATTGCTACATGTCTGTAACATCCAAAGGACCTATAAAATGTTATTAATATAGAATGTAATTCCTATCTGTGTGTCCATACACAACAGTAACATGAGATCATACACATTCAATAACTTACAAGAAGAGTTTGTGATGGTTTGACATAAAGAGCCTTTGATCTAAAGACCTTCTGGATCAGCTGGCCATTCAGTTGTTGCCCATCTTGCAGTTTAGGAGAGATCAGTTTATTTCCACAGCCAATAAGAGTCTGAAGGCTATATAATTATATTATTATATAATATTTATTAAAAGAGTGCCTAAGAATTTAGTAACGAAAGATTACAAATGCAGGATTACCTAATATTCTAAGGAATTGTTGAACCAAAGCCATCTCTAATTTGCTGGATCACAGCATGATAGTTCCAAGACTTGTGGAATTCAAAGGCACTTAGTATGTGACCATTTTCATGCAAGTATTGCTTTAAAGGTGGCTCGCAAATTACTTCCCAGGTGGGATTTGGAAAGAGTATTACATCTTTCTTAAAGCATTCATGGTAATGGATACATCTGGGTCTGAAAAACGAGGAGAGGAAAACATAAAATGTAATGAATCCTGCACTGTAATAAAGACCCCATTACACCTATAGACTTTATGTGTAATAAATATGATGCCAACTCCACCGGCCACTTTTATCATCGGAAACATCTAATATTTTGCATAATCTGTGCTGGTAGCTTAAATGAAGACCAACAAACATATTACCCTCTTCTCCTGTTTGTTGACCAAAGTCCAAAACTCTGCTGGGCTTGGAAACGTGGAGCTGAAGCAGCCACCAAATTTAGTCCGGTCAAAGAGCAAGAGTTTCAGCATGAAGAACATCAGAGTGATAACTTTTACTGTCTGTATTTACACAGATGTTAAACCAGGTCAGGACATGGGGACGGAATAATAGAAAGTCAAAATTCTGTTTAAGAAAAAAAAAAACAATTTACTGTGATAGATGGTGCTGATGTAGCAGGTGGAGTAATACAGTGTTGTGATGTGACCCAGGAGCGTTGTGATGGAGCTAATGTGTTCAGATTTTACTTGCTAATAAAAGCCAGTTCCCGATGGTTAAAGCTAGTATCCATCTACATGTACTATTAAGAATAAGTAGACATCTACTACATTTACTATATTAGAAAAAGTACATTATTACTTTACCTTGATTTGCTGTTGACACTGCTGAACTTCGGCCAGCTGTTCCAGTACAAAACAAAGATGCTCTCTCAACAGAATGAGTATGGGCAACCTGAGGAGCTCTTTCATGTAAGGCACTGGCCACACTGTTTGTTGCATCCGGTGATGATAAAATGCTATTTATAATTGCGGCTGCTTGACCTATTCTTTCCTTACTTACACACACGGCCGCCGACAGGGGGGGACAAACGGGTCAGTTGTCCCGGGCCCAGGACAGAGGGGGGGGGGGGGCAAAACCACTGAGCTATATAATACACTGGAATGCTAATCACCGTCTGTTTGAACGAGTCGCTTTGAAGCCACCAGCCGCCATATTGGTACTCCCTATTTCCCCTCAGTAACTAGGGAATATGTGCGCTACAGCATCGAATAACAAGGATTTTCTCAAGTTCAGGGGTGACTTAAGACTTTTAAAATGTCAAATGCCACATAGTTTTATGTTATGTTCTAAAAATATCAAGTACTGAGAAAGTCATGTGCTGAAATATTTTGCATTTTATTAATTTAAATATATATGTTTATAATTTATAAATATATAAATAACAATATACAAAAACATATATTTACATATGTGTATACATATATATACATATATACATATACACATA
The DNA here is from genome assembly GCF_011125445.2 of Fundulus heteroclitus. Classification (NCBI taxonomy): domain Eukaryota; kingdom Metazoa; phylum Chordata; class Actinopteri; order Cyprinodontiformes; family Fundulidae; genus Fundulus; species Fundulus heteroclitus. The sequence continues at coordinate 9,946,194 of NC_046367.1, forward strand.
CTTATATATACATATATTTATATTTAATATGAATAACATGTAAAATATTTCAGCACCTAATATCCTAGTACTTGATACTGTTAGTACATCCACTGACTGTAGAATTACCTGTGAAACGTTTTCAGTCAGCCAGAAAACTGCTTGTTGTTGCAAGCAAATCCTATGGGATTCTGTGAGAGTAAGGAGTAGCAAGATGGCGGCCAGTGACTTCAGTTTTTCGGCAAAATCAGCACTCCAGTGTATTATATAGCTCAGTGGCCAAAACTGACACTGACTGAACATTAAAATCAATGTCAGTCAGCGCGCAGCAGCTTCACAACGTCTGTGTAAAGGCACTCTGCTCCCCCTCCCCTCTCCTACATGGCTCAGCGGCGCCAGCCAATCAGCACGCAGGCTCAGCCTGGCCCGCCCACTCTGCTGTCTCTCACAAACAACCGCGCTGCTGCTGCTCAGACTCAGAGAGAGAGAGAGAGAGAGAGAGAGAGAGAGAGAGATCAGAGATGAGAGATAGGAGATGACGACGAGATGAATGAGAGAAGAGAGCAGATCCGAGAGAGAGAGAGAGAGAGAGAGAGAGAGAGAGAGAGAGAGAGAGAGAGAGAGAGAGAGAGAGAGATATGTTTTGTAAAAAGCCGCTTATATTCAGTGGAAACACAACAAATTGAAACCTGAAAAACCATCAGCAAGAAAACGTCGAGCAACAAACGGAGAGAGGAGACGAAACTTCTCTCATTGCCCGACAGACCCACAGACTGACGTCACTAACTGAGGAAGTATATAGTTAAGTTGACTTTTGTGGTGTGCGTGCGTGTATGTGTGTGTGTGGCGGCAGGTGTTGAGGGGGGGCCCAAAAAGACTGCGTTGTCCCGGGCCCTGGCAAAGCTGTCAGCTGGCCTGCACACACACACACACACACACACACACACACACACACACACACACACACACACACACACACGTATACCCTCTCATTCAGTGTAGTACCAGATCACACACACATAAGACAAATATTACATTTTAGTTTCATTAGTGTGCGTGACTATGTCTACTGTGGTGTGTGCATGTTTTAGTAGTGTGTTTGAGAGGAAAATAGTTTTGTTGACAGTGTGTGTGTGTGTGTGTGTGTGTGTGTGTGTGTGTGTGTCTGCTGAGGTGTGTGCATGGATTTATTGGTGTGTGTGAGAGGAAAAATTGTTTCTGTCCTAAATGTCACCCCATACAGATCCACTGCTTGACAGGTTGCTACAGGAGATTTTTCCTGCATGCAGCCATGCACAGCTCATTAAAGAAACTCCAATAACATGAGTTAAACCAACATTTAATTTCCCATTGGGATTAGGAATGTATTTTTTTTCTTAAATGTACTCAAAAAATAAGTAAATACACATTACAGTGATGATGTACTTGTACTTTTGAGAAGGGGTAAAAGAGAAAAAAAAGCTATGTGTCATTTGAATTGAGCAAAGGAGGTGTGGCAGCAATGCCTCACAGAGAACAAATAATCTGATATGAGGGAGGGTACAAAAATATTTGTTGTAAAACAGATGCTGTTCAGAGAGCTGCAGCTGTCCAAGGATGGAGATCCAATACAGAGCTGAGCTCTGTTTCCCACATCTCCTCAATGGCTCCTGCAGGAAGCCCATACTTCACTGGTCTGAAGCTGTTCTCCTGAACACTATTTTGTCCTTCATCTCACTAATCACTGTAGTGCTCAATATGCTCATCATCATCTCAGTCTCCCATTTCAGGCAGATATGAACTTCCTGGCATAACCTAGAGTTTAAATTTTAGAATTGTGAAGTGTAATTTTTGTGATCTGTATATTTTGTATGTAGTGATGATACTGTACTTGATTTGTTACTGATGTTTCCTCTGTTTCCTTCCAGGCAGCTCCACACACCTACTAACATCCTCCTCCTCTCTCTGGCTGTGTCAGAATTTCTTGTTGGTCTCCTGCTGTTACCTTTAGAGATCTACCGAAACATAGCTTGTTGGTTTTTTGGAGATATCATATGTGTTTTGTATTGTTATTTGACTGGTCACATATTATATGCTTCGATTGGGAACATTGTTCTCATTTCAGTTGATCGCTATATTGCCATTTGTGACCCTCTGCATTACCCCACCAGAATTTCTACAGCAAAAACAAAATGTTGTGTGTGTCTGTGTTGGCTGTGGTACGCTTTCTATAGCATATTCTATGTGAAGGATGAGTTGATACAACCAGGAAGAGTGAGTTCCTGTGCTGGAGAATGCTCATTTATCATTCAATATATAGCTGGAACTATTGATATAATTTTTAACTTTATATTCCCAGTTACCATTATCATAGTCCTCTATATGAGAGTGTTTGTGGTGGCTCTGTCTCACGCTCGTGCAATGCGCTCTCACATTACATCTGTCACACTCATACGTTCATTGAATGTGATAACAAAATCGGATTTGAAAGCAGCCAGGACTCTTGGTATTCTCGTTGTTGTATATCTTGTATGTTTCTGCCCATACTATTGCTATTCTCTCATTGGGGTTAATCTTACCAGTACATATGGCAGTTTTGTTATCTTTTTGTTTTATTTTAATTCTTGTCTTAATCCATTAATCTATGCATTGTTTTACCCCTGGTTCCGTAAAGCTATCAGACATATTGTTACTCTACAGATACTACAACCTGGCTCTTGTGAGGTAACACTGTAGTGTAGTCTGAGATTTCTTCAGTCCAAAAAGATTGGAAAGACACTTGCTTTTTATTGTAGTAAATACATATTTGTTTTTGGGATAAGCTTCATCAAAGTAATACAGATTTATTTTAGGAATGTACTTTAGTTTCTGTATTAAATATTTTTCTCCTGATTTAGTTTGTCAGTACATTTTGAACATCCTTGTTGTAAATATGGGATAACTTATTTAGCACAGAATAATTTTCTTAATCTAAAAAAAACATACTGGTGAAAACAAAACATTCTTAAAAAGGTAACCTTTTATATTTTATATCAGCATTATGATCCAGTGTCCCAATGTTTGCGTGATGAAAGCACTATTACAACTGTAGACTGATGATTTGCAATTATATTGCTCAAGAAATGTAAAGCAACACCATGTAAGTTTCGGCTAGGTATTTGGTTAATTTGAAATATATCAAAATATTTTTCTGGTTTATACACAGTGCTTGCATGCATCGATGCTCCGTGCGGGCTGCCCTGAACAACTTGCCAATGTAACTCGAGAGGGTCTGATCCATCGCTAAATGGGTCACATGACCTAGAGCATCGCTTTAAGATAGGGTATACTCGACACATTGAACAGGGCGCGAGGGAGCGGTTGCCAAAAGGGACCCGATTCTACTGTTCTCACCCCATGTGCTGTCACTGCACAAGATTGTGCACCCTTCAAGTTTTTGTAATTTGGTGCGGACCACACACACAAGTTTCATTCAAAATGGGACAATTCAATGGAGCTCTCGCTGAACAAGGTTTAAGGCTTGTTGAAAAAAGTTTAAATATAGGTTTTGGGTTGATGTTTATCTGTGACAGACTGGTGACCTGTCCAGGGTGTACCCCGCCTCTCGCCCATTGAATGCTTGAAATAGGCACCAACACCCCTCGTGACCCCACAAGGGATAGACGTGACGGAAAATGGATGGATGGATGGATGGATGGATGGATGGGTTGATGTTTATTTCAGATAATGGATTTTTCACCATGTGCAATGCATGTATGGTTTATAATATCATAAAAGATTCAGGGATAGGGGTTAAACTATTTCTCTTCAGAAATAATTGAAGTTTAGGCGTATTTATATTATAGAATCATGATATAAAACTCACACAATAGCACAGATATCTTATTCTGAGAACTCCCAATCAAAGTGTTATTTGTTTTTGTACAAATACTGTTTTTTTAAAGGGAAAAAACTTGGTTATGCTTTTAAGTGATATACCCTGTGATTTCTGACAACCTAAAAGTTTGAATAACTACGATAAAACAATATTAGAATTGTCACAGGTTGTACTCATGTCCTTTTAATACACAATCAAAATATGTAAACAGTGATTGCAAGTGTCTCTCGTGAACGGTTATTTTAAACTTAGTTTTTTGCACAGATTTTGCTGTGCATTATACAACTCAACACCTTACTTGTACATCCTATTAAAGTACAAAAACACTGCAATGACAATACACTTGTAAATGCATTTTCCGCTATTATTCCAATGACCTTGGATAGTGCAATCAACATATATAAATAGAAAATTATCCAAGGTAATGTAAAGCTTAGTGTGATGTGCAAGTTTGGTAGTGCAGCATGTAGAAGAGTTTTTAGGAAATAAAAAAAGAAAGTAAAAGCACAGGTGCAAAAAGATTTCACAGTGTTATTCCTATGATCTTGGGTAGTGCAACATAAAAATAAAACTCTAATGACTTTATTTGAAATATAACTTAATGTTGTGAGTTATGCAGCATACTTCCTATGAAGTGTATATAAATAAACAAATGTAATGCAACTGAAACTGAAAGTTTTTCGTATGGGCTTGGATAGTGTAATCAACATATAAAAACAGACATTTCTCAAGTCGGTTGTATGATCATAAACCCAGGAGCAAATAGCAGTATAAGGTAAATCTAAGACACAAATGGCTAGAAAAGGATGGTATTGGCCTAAATGTTTAAATATGAGCTGAATGGCACACTGGAATCATTTTGAGGTCTAAGACTCTAAGCTCACTTTTTCTTCTGCCTAATTGGAAATGAGTATCTGAAAAACTGGCAGCATGGAGAAGTTATGTTTCCTGCAATGCATGGTCACATCCTATCGTACACTTTCATGTAGATCATGAAGAAACAAAGATTTAAAAAGTGGGTCCTCCTCAGGACACGGAGAATTAAATCCCTGAGAATAAAGGTTCCTCAGTCTATTCCTCAGTCATGTCTCACCATCTCCACCATGGCCACGATACCAAAATATTCTGCAACTCCACAACCTAGAGGCCCCATTGAGTGGTTTGCATAGTGGTTGACATAGAAAAACTATTTAAATTGAAGTGCAGTTGCTGCTTCCTGCCAGCTGGCTCCGCTATAGAAGTGTTATCGCAGATCCTGCCTCCCAGGAGCTGGTAGACTTTATAACTATCAATTTCCCCCTAAAAAGGCTATATAGGTGTTTAAATCCCTGCTTCTTTTGCAATTTTTAAATGCTTGTAAATAGCCTGTTGGTATTTTTATGCATAAGTATGCATGTGCATTTTGCATACATTTTTAAATGCCCCTTAGTTTCACAATTCTTGGCTAAATTGTGTGAATGGAGTTTAAGTGCTAAATTCCCTTAAAAGAAAGGTGAGAAGCATAAGCTAAAAAAATCTAGTAATTCCTTAAAAGGTGAAGCCTAGCGCAAAAGCTAGTAATTCCTAAAGAAAGGTAAGCAGTTGCTACAGAGCTTGTAATTCCTAAAGTTTTAGCGTTCTTAACGCTGAAAGAATAGTGCTGTCATAAGCCACATGTTGAACTGTCAACCTGTTTCTACACACACAAATAAGTATTTGCAAAATGTATGTTTAAACATAAATGCCTAGCTAAGCGTGCACCGACTGGATCTTATGTTATTCTGAAAGTTTTGTCATAACTTGTTTGCACAGTGCTCTGTGCTGGATGATCTTCACTATCACCCTGTAAATTAGCCCAATGGTTTAGAGATAACTGAATTCTTCTCAACTCAAGTGGCATTTCTTCCATTTCTACCTGTAATCCTGCCTTTGGAGTTGTTTTAAAGGCCCCTTTGCATAATCTCAAAGGCTGAAACTGGATGTTGTTTAACTTTTTTAGAGATGAACTTGATGCAGATCCATATACCACACAACCATAATCCAGTACTGATCTAATTAATCCACAGTAAATTGCCTTCAACGCTTTTCTGTCAGCCCCCCAGTCACTTCCCACCAAACATCTCATAATATTTAACACCTTCCTACATTTGTCTTGTATTTTCTGGATATGTGCACTCCATGTTATTCGCTCATCAAACCATAACCCTAAAAACCTAAAATGTTTTACTCTTTCTAATTCTTGATTATACAGCTTTAGTTTTACCTCTGTACCAATTATTTTCTTTGTAAAGAACATATACCCCGTTTACACTACTCTTTTTTAACCGATCCGAGACCAGTCCGAGCTCGGTAACCAAGATAACTCTCAAGTGTAAACGGTAAGCAGCCTGAACTGAACCAAGCTAGACATAACCGGACCGCACTAAATGCAGACTAGTTCCTGGGGTGTCTCGGGCTGTTTTTTTTGGCCCGGTTATGTGATAAAAAGAGCGTGAGCAGACTGCGTCATTCCTTACAGTCAGCTGACTGTCCACGGTTTTTCCGGCGTGTCTGGCTGCACGTCCCGATTCACACTCCATTCAGACAAATTTCAGACATTCATAAAAATACTAGCTTCCTTACCGTGCCACACGGTTTTCACTGATGGTTCTGCTTAGCAATGTGATGAACCTCAATGTCTGTCGTTGTTTCCTCCGTCTGTAAATCCTTATTAGACGTTTGTCTCATCCACTTCCCAAAGACGACTCTCTCAAGTAATTTCACCAATGGTTGCCTTCTTCCCCTGACTCTCCGCAAACACCGAAACATCACAATATCAACCATAACATCCTGAATGTTATGGGCGCCGCCGTTTTGTTTTGTTCCGCCTTCAGTCCCAGAGAGCAGCAGTACCGCAGATCATCACTAGGAGGCGAGGAAACCAAGGAACTGAGATAAGCTTGGTGTGTAAACAGTCGGCTTGGTTAGGTGATCCAAGCTCGGACTGGTCTTGGCATGGATCAGTTTAACAAGGGTAGTGTAAATGGGGCTATTGTCTTTGTTTTATCTACTGAGAATTTAAAACCCCATTTATATGACCACTCCTCTATTTCTGTAATAGCATCCTGTAGCTTTTTAACAATAAATTTCAGATTTCTTCCCCTCCTCCAAATTGCCCCATCGTCCGCAAAAAGAGAAAACCCCATCCCATTTCCTAGTTCCCTGATAAAATCATTAATTAATATAGAGAATAATAAAGGACTCAGTATGCTCCCTTGAGGTGTTCCATTCTCTACAGTATATTTTGTCGAGTAATTCTTCCCTATTCTAACTTTTACTGATCTCCCTTGTAAAAAAATCCTTAATTAGACTATGTCAATTAGGTATAAAATGACAAATACATAGATGGATTAACAGCATTGGCGAGAAAACAATAAACAAGGTACCCTTCTTTCCTGAGTTAATATACCTTTATTACATGTGCGAAAAGGAGTAGGAAGAAGTAAAACTTATGTACTCCTACCACTTTAATTCTTTTATTTCTTCTATTTACAATATTTATAATTATGTTGCTATATATATATATATATATATACACACCTACCTACACATATACATACATCATTTTATATACATATATACCCTCATACATATATACAAAAAACAAAACAAAAACACCAACAAAACTTTCCACCATACTTATCTATACCTTCTGAAAATAATTTCTCTGTACATTTTTTTGAAAAGGAATATGTTTGGGCATTGCTTTAGGTTCTGATTTAATTTGTTCTACAATTTAACTCCGTAAATTGATAAACATAATCTTTTCCTTGTAGTTCTACATCTATTAGTCTTAAAATTTCCCCTTCCCCTTAAATTGTACCCTACCTCCCTTTCAGAGAACATCTTTTGTATATTTCCAGGCAATAGGCTATGTCTTACTTTAAACATGAATACTACTGTTTGGTATTCAATTAAATCATAATATTTTAGTAAGTTCGATTTTAGAAATAATGAGTTTGTATGATCCCGAAATCCGGCGTTGTGAATGATTCTTATTGCTCTTTTTTGCATTATGACTAGTGGCTGTAGTGAGTGTTGATATGTGTTTCCCCAAACCTCTACACAATAATTCAAATAAGGTAACAGTAATGAGCAGTACTTCTGGACAGTTTGGTTTTGATGTGTTTTATGTGAGGCTTCCAGCAAATCTTGTCATCTATGATCACTCCAAGAAATTTATTTTCATGTACTCTTTCTATGTTAACCCCCTCTATCTGTATCTTTGCTTGATGCTTTGACTTACAGTTTCCGAATACCATGAATGTAGTTTTACTCAAATTTATTGATAACCTGTTTATGTCAAACCATTGTTTTATTTTCTTGAATTCTGAAGTGATTGATTCCAAGAGTAGCTGTAAGCGGCCCCCTGGTCCAAATATGTTTGTATTGTTATTGTTTCACCGTGTCCCGTCTACGGTGAAGCACCCTCGGTGGACCCAGTTCGTTTTACCCAGTCAGGCGACCCCCACTTACTTATTACCTTGAAAGTAGGATGCATAAAACAGACAAGTATGCTTTTAGTTATATTTTATCTACGTAAAGACAGAGAAATAGTTACAGTCACACCAGCGCTGATGGGCCCCTGATCGGCAGGAAGCCTCGAGTGCTCATCACACAAACATTATATAGGGATCTTGGGACACACCCATGCAAGGGCTGTACACATCCAACTGTGACATCAGCAGAGAAACTGTGTCACCTCCGGGGTGGTATCTGATAGATATGTGCCAATCTTTTGGGTCAGTGCCATCTAAGTGTGCCATGCAGTTCTGGGATAAACAGCTCGTTCCACCTGACCTTGTTGATATCCTAACAGACCCCCTGATGATGTGTCATCATGGCACATCACCAAAGATGATCAACCAGTGGAACGACAGCTCTCAGTCTGTCCCTCTCCCAGAACAGTCGGTCATTCCGTCCAGTCCAAGCAATCCAAGCACGTCAGCTTCCGGCTTCCAGAGTCCATCCATCCGTGTTCTCCATGGCAGTCGATAGTGCGGCTCAGTCTCTTGGGTCACACAGTCTCTGCTGGTGTGCCCGAAAGGCACTTTGTAAAAAACAGTCCAGTTGTCCATTAGCGCCCCCCCCCCCGTTGGTGTGCCCCAAAGGCACATCACAACGAAAACAGTTCCAAGAAATGGGCCGGACAAACTTCAATTGAAACATCTTAGCATCAATCAGCATGAATACTTCATAATTCAGTATTTTTTAGTCAAGACCACAGTCCAAGTATTTTATCTACAATTTAGGGTTCAACTATTAGAGCTAGGCCTGTTTTAGGTTCCTATGCGCACATCATTTTAAGTTTACTTTAGACTAGATAAGCTAAAGATGTACCTTAATCAAGGCCAAATTCGTCTACTCTACCCCCACCCCAAGAAACCTCCTACTTGGTCCTCCACTCTCCATTCCTATGGACAAACATCCATCACTTTCAAATCTTACAAATCCAAGAGTACCAGTAGGGGGCATCAGAGGGCGGGCTGAGCCTCCAGCAGAAAAACCCCATCTCTCTAAGAAATGGTAAAAACCCCATAGAGCCCAGTCTAGGGCACTCCCACTCTGGGCCAATCTGAGCGAGAAGACACCCTGTATTGAATCTAAAAATTAGCCTTACCGAGTAATTTATGGATCTGTGATAGCCATCAGATCCTGGCTCTCTATATAACAAAGCAAAAAGATTGCAAGAACTGTAGGTCTAGGTGTGTGTGTCTGTAACAGAGAGTTTCCATTCTTAGTCATAAAACCATAGCAATCAACATAATGCAACATCACAGTATAAACGTCATAACACATAAAATCAAACATGGAAGTCAGTCGAAAAGAGAAAGAAGAAAAAAAAAGGAGAAAATCGGTTTTGTGATATAAAAAGAGTCTGTACGCAAGTAAAAACCCGTCAGGCCAGTCTGAGCACGTGGCATATTCGTGCATAAGTGGTCAGCTCAGAGTTCTCAGGCAACTGCTCCTTTGTTGCAAAAAGGAAAAATATATATTTTTTTCTTTAAAAAATGATAGTTCTCTGGCAGGTTACCCCCAAACTTCTTAAGTCCTCTTCTTGTTCCTCAGCATGGACAAAAACGATTTAGTTGGATGGTAATGAGTGTTCTGTCCTTTTTCAGGCAATAAGCATTTTATCCCCAGTAAAATGCTCTGTGAAGATGGTTGGCAGACACCAGGCCTTGTTTACTGTTGAATAACAGAAACAAGGTGTAATTAGTGTTCTTATCAAGACTCCCAATCCTTCTGTCATTTACCTTCTTCAAACACTTTCACATCCAGATAATTCCGTTCACAATTATTGTGCTCTTAGCTTAACCTCCTTTACTGTAATCATTAGATCTTGCATTTACCCTTATATTAAAGGAGAAATCTGAAAGTTCAACTTTATCTGCAGCAGCATTTCTCTATAATTCTTTCCCATGTGTGTCTCACATTACAATGTCCGACAGTTGAAAAATCTCTGCAACAGAAATTTATCATCATATGTTTCATGGCTATTGTGTCAAGGTTCGTCTCACCTTATTTAGCACACAAGGAATTGTATTAAAACCTTTCAGAAACTTCTTACTGAACCAGCTTTAAAATACTTCACATTTTTCTAAAAAGCCCAACAGAAAAACCCTTAAGTTTGTAAAAGAAAGCTCCACTATGTATATTTGCAGAATAATGTTGTGATATTAATCAGAAGCAGCCCTATGTACTTCTTGTCTTATTCTGAAAAGCTCAGCTAAGAGAAAGGAAGTCTGTGCATGCCCCTGGCGCACACGGAGTTGTGATTGGTTGCTATTCAAGAAGTGGGTGTAGCCCAGGGCGGAGACAGGAAGTAGTTCTGTGAATCAGTTTCAGCTTGACCTGCATCAGACCAAAAGACTTCTAGTTGAATGCGCCCTCCACCTAGAGCGAAGAGCAATTCTAACCCCATTAATTCTTGATTGTTAAATAATTTCTGCAAACCTTTAAACTGTAGTATGCTGTGAGCAGTAACTCATTGTTGCTTATCGCCCCCTGACCATGTAAGAAGCTCCATACTGCTCTAGGTCTTTAAACCTTTTTCAGTCATTCAACATTATTTTAATTTATAATACATCCAAGCATAATTATATCCCCTAGTAAATCAACCCTTTAACAAGTATCTAGTTCTTGTTCTCATGTGTTTTTAGTTTACCCTTGAAAAACTTTAAGCAGACATTACTCCGAGTGATTTTCTTACATTTTCATTCATCTATTATTAAAACCGTTGCTTTTTCTACAGTTTTTCCAAATTTAGGATCTGTGTTTTGTTAACTTATATCATCCAGTGATCTATAAATCCTTATTTTATGTTTGCACCGTGTTGTCCCAGCAGATTAAAAATCCCCATTCTAGAATTTGATTTTATGTTTCGTCAATCACTGTCTGTTGTGATTATTGAAGAAATTGTGTAGTTCCTTCACACCCTCTTAAATATTGACCACCCGTTGGTAAATTATCAGCATTAAGTTTTGCCCTTCTTCTAATTCTTTGTTTAGCCTTAGTATCTGCACCTTAAATTGAGGATTAGTGGAATTCTTTGTATAAACACTTCTCTGTGTCCGTATTTATTTAGGCCTCTATAATTCTGTTCTTTGCATTTTAAGTGTGAACCTGGTCAGGATAGAGAAAGTCATCTCCGATGCTCCTTTTGGCAACCCCACCAAACCCAAACATAAAATTGTTCACAGTCAGTGTTAGGTTACAGGTAATCCCTGTGGGAACACGACGTCGTTTCCTTGGTCCAACCTGGTTCCGATCGCCTGGGTCATCGAAACACTCCACCACCTGTGACAAATCTCTGACATTTTCAAACCACAGCAGAAATTCCTGGGTGTCCACAACCCCTGTCTGTGAAATGTCTCTCGTCGTAAGCCCAGGCTTTCAGTTTATCTCCTCCTTAGTGTCCCCCTTTCGGGCCCATTTACCCCAAGTTGCATATTGTGGAATCCCCGTTTTCAAATGTTCTTTTGTTGAGAGTCCAAGAGTGTGTTCTAGGTGCGTTTCCTGAACGCCAACCTCTCCATGTCATGTTCCTGAAACCTTGTAGTTGAATTCCATCACCTGTGAAGCAAAGCAGTCACGCATAGTCCTGTTCAAGATGTTTTTAGCACAGCAGGAGTTTCACTGTTTTGTGCCATTGCAGCTCTGATGTTCCTCAGAGCCAACCTTCATGCATTGATATCATGTTAAAGCTCTTATCCTCCTATCATCATCTTGTGTCCAGGAGTCACTTCTGCTGTCCTGACCAGATACCAAACGTCCAACTAATCTAATTGACCTCATTTCTTTTCTGCATGTACGCAAGAGGACGATCGTTAGATTATCCTGGTCTAAAAGACCACTAGGTTAATAGATGGCTAAACTATGTTTATGTGGGGTTTTTTTTTCTGGATGTTTTAACATCTAGTTAAAGGACAACTATTGTGCTATTTTTTGTTCAAACAGATAGATGTTAAGTCTCCTCAAACCTTTTAGGTAACTGCGTACAATTCCAAACTATTTACACTGGTGCTTTAATCCCTAATTTACCCAAGTTATTTAGTAGAATAAGGCATTATTCTAATCTTGTGGTTTTATCCATTTAAGTCCTTAACCTTTGTTGTGCTTTATTGATGTCTGCTGGAGTGGCAGATTTTACAGGCATCCTAATTATTTGGTTGTTTTTTGTGCCTCTGCCTACTTTAAGATACCCAGTAAATGTTGTGCTCACAATTTCTCCTTCGCTTGAACAAGGTTAAAAGGTTTAGAGTTTGTTCTGCTTATATTGAAAAATTAGCTTGCTCACTCGTTCGTTCATTTGTTTATGCTATTAACTGCTGCTGTAATGCCTACTTTAACTTTTTCGCCCACTAGTTTTTTCATGATCATAATTATCGCTCATTGATGTAGATGTATTTTTTTTTTCCATGTCGTCTAAATTGCATACATTGTTCTTATCCATATTCCTTTTACGATTAAACGGCCCCCCTATGTCTCCCACTCCTTACTTTAATCACCAATACTCATAAGTTTTGAACATCTGCAAATAATACAAAATTCAATACTTGAGACACATTACAAATATCATTGATATATAATAAAAATAACTTTGGTCCCAACACTGACCCCTGAATTTATCTCAAATGATAAATTAAAACTAACACTAAACTGCTTCTTTTGTGTTTTTGAAGGTTTATAGAAGCAACTGAATATCTTACCTCAACTCATTGACGTTTTTCATAGGCTGACATTCGCCATTTTTTCACCTTGCCCGTGGGCTCGGGTTACCCCATATTCAGGGTAGGTATGGCATCTGGCTTAAGCTGCAACTTTGGTATATTAAACCCTGTCCTGATTACTGCATGGTTTCACCTTGCAGATAGATATATTTTACTCAGCAAGTTGTAGCCTGTCCTTACCTGTGAAGTCTCAGTACCATCATCCACTGCTTATGGCTTCTGCTCTCCCTGTTTCTGCTATTGTGGCAATAAAGATTTCTGTGTGGAGATTTTGTTTTGAAGATGTTAACGTGTGGCCACGACTTAGTAAATCGTGGCCACACTTTACTAATGCGTGGCCACAACTTATCTATCTCGTGGCCACACATTAGTAAGTCGTGGCCACAAGTTATTTGTGAGTGAGCTCCTTTATGGTGGTGTAGCATACATTGGAATTAACTATAATGACATCCTTGTCATGATTTGGGTTTTTGTTATAGTTTATGTTGGTCTTTTTAATTAGTTCACTCTCCTGTCTTAGTATTAGCTCTGGTTTTTATTATTTGCTTATGTTCTGTTTGGTCTTTATGTTGATTTTGGTTCTGGATTAGTCTAGTTTAATTTCTGTTTTGGTTTAGTAATTCTCTCCATGTAATCAATTCTGTCTTAGGTTTAGGTTATGTATTAGTTTTGGTTAATGGAATAGTTTGAGTTTTAATGTGATTTGATTTTTTACTTTGTTTTATATTATCAGTTTCTTCTGGCCTGCTCTGATCAGTTCTGTCACCAGCCTTTTTTCAGTTCACCTGCCAGCATTCTTTTGTCTTCCTGTCACTCCCCTTCACCGGTCACCATCCAATCAGCTTCAGTTTACTTCCAGCCATTTTGCCCCCCCTGATCAGCTCCACCCATTCTGGTAATTAGTTTCACTCTGTTCACCTGCTCACTCCCCTACTTATATCTGCCTCTGTCACATGCACTCGGCCAGATCATTGTCTTTTGAGCCTTTGGTGAGTTTTGTCCAGCATTCCCTTTTGGTTTGTCCTGTCGACTTTACCCAATTGCCTCCAGTATTTCTGAGCCAGCCTGAACCCTGTACCTGTTTTTTCCTGCCCTGTTCTGACTGCTTACTCGTTTTACTGACCTGATTCTTCCCTTGGATTATCAGAGCTTGCCTTATCCCTGTTGTATTCCTGCCTGTTTTGGACTGCCTATCGTGTACCGGATTTTGGACTGTAATTCTGACCACTGAGTTTTGCCTGCCCCTGTATTGTTTAAGATCGCCTCCATTAAAACCTGGTTATTCCACGTACCTCGCTTGTTGTTGGCTGAATACTGGGTCCTCCTGTCTCCGATTCGTGACAATCCTGCAATCTCTTGCAATTAAACACAGAGTGGTAATAAGCAAAGCTCTCAACTTTCACTAGTAGGACTCAGGCCAGCGTCTTTCTACGCCTTGGAAAGCACCTAATTTCTGTTTCCCTGCTCCCCCGCACTGACTGTCTCTGTCGTTGTGTCCTTGGGCAAGACACTTCACCCGCATTGCCTCCTGTCGGTGGTCAGAGGGCCTGGTGGCGCCAGTGCATGGCAGCCTCGCCTCTGTCAGTCTGCCCCAGGGCAGCTGTAGCTACTAACATAGCTCACCACCGTCAGGGTGTGAATGTGTGTGTGAATGGGTGAATGACTGAACTGTAGTGTAAAGCGCTTTGGGGGTCGTCAAGACTAGTTAAAGCGCTATACAAGTACAAGCCATTTACCATTTACCATTTCCCGGGTGGAACCTGCCTCGGATCCCGCTCCGGAGAACCTCTTGCCTCGGCTGAGCCGGCCAGCTCTTGGCCCACTCAGCTGCTTAGGAAGAAAACCTCAGAAAGTCCCTGATCATCCTCACAAGTCTCGGTGTCTACAGAGCGCCGATCCCTGCCGCCGCACGAGTGACCGGACCCTGCCCCGCCCCCTCAGACTCTGCCATGTGTCAGCCACCGCACCCTCTCCGATCACCAGAATCCACCTAGAACCGACGACTCTGCTTGGCAGCCTCCACCCCTGCTGCAAGCAACAGCAGCTTCTCAGTCTTTGCTGCTCCGCAGCAGCCGCTCACTCCTCCGGCAAATCAATCATATCACCGCGATTACCACCTCCCGCTGTTACCAGACGTCCAGAGGAGTCACAATACGTATTGAGCTTTATATTTAATAAACTTGTTAAAATCTCGGATCTCTGCCTCCTCAGTGTGTTCTGCATGTGGGTCAAAAGAGTTGGTACCATGACATTCTGTTTATAAGTTTCGTTCTAATAAACAGGAACGCTGCCTTGCGCTTGAATTCAGGTGCGCAAAATTATGTTGCATGTAATTTAGGTGCACACTTTTAAGGGTCATTTTAAGGAACTTGTAACAGCGGGGCTTCAGCTCAGATTCGTTCATCCTGTTCCCTTTAAAGGAGCCATTTACAAGCTTTATTTATGCATTTTTCCCACCGTGCAGCACACCAATTGGGGGAAAATCTGTCCACCTCACCTTCTCAATCCGGTATTATTAAGTATAAATTATGCTGTTACCAGCCTTTACCAAAAAAAGTATTTTTTTCCATTGTCACTTAGTAAAAAAGTAGGATGGACAGTTAATCATTGCATCCCTGGATCCACTCATGTCTGCTGAACATCAAGCCGAAGGAAGTATTTATCTTATCTATCTAGTGGCCACGACTTACTAAAGCGTGGCCACAGTTTATCCATCTCCTTGCCACGAATTAGTAAATTGTGGCCACAAATTAGTAAATTGTGGCCAGGAATTAGTAAATCGTGGCCACGACTTAACATCTTTAAAAAAAAATTCTGTCCATGTGACAACAGGGGATCCGTAACAGAAATGAAAGAGGGCTGTGTTTGTTCTCACCATGATTCAAAAGGGGGGGGGGTACATGTCTCAGCCATACACGCCCATGTGCTCCACCATTGCTCTAAGACTCATGTCACCAAATGGACCAAATCTTCCTGGATTCTCTTCATTCTTCCTCAGCTTCTATCATCTGCTTTGTATGAGTAAAACCAGATTACTAACTCATATAATTCAATATTCCTCTGATCATTCTTTCCATTTAGCTTTCACTCTTTCCCTCGCTGTGAACCTCAAGCCGTGTTAAAGGCACTCCCTGGACCTAGACCTTACCATCAATTCCAAGCTAACCTATGAACGGGCTCCAGACTTACTTGTTTTGGATAACATAAACTTGTATGTACGCAGACATTTTAAAACATGCTACTTTTCCAATAATTCTGACGATCTGGTAATAAGTTAAACAAAAAGATTAGACAACTCTAAAGTACTCATACATCTAGTTGAATGCTAACTAGCTTATTAGTTGTAGACAGAGTGAGGAGTTTACAGGAGGAGGATTTAACTCACTTAGCATTATTTCTTGTCATATACAGACAGAAATACAATACATATATTTGACTTGGAAAAAGTTTCTCCCTCTTGTGTTCACATCCCTTTCATCTTCTAACAATCAGCACACAAGAGTAAGTGGCAGTGTTAACTTGTAAAAACAGCATTTGAAAGCTGCAAAGAATTTCACTGATTTTACTCTAATCTATAGTAATACGATCTGTTGTGGTGAGGTATCTTAACTCCTTCATTTTTGGTAACAGCATCCAATAAGTTTTGTATAATGAATTAAAAAAGTAACTTTTCACATTGACCTTTATTAAATAACTGCCTTTTCCACAAACAAATAGCAGGTCCAGAAGGAACCTATTCGAGGTACTTGATAAAAACAGTTTGATGTGTACAGAATGTTAAACATATATAAAAAGTCTGTTGTATGAAAGTAAATCTGTTTGGAGCTAACTAAGCTGTTTTAGGATTCTAATAACAGATCTGCTAGATGATCCAAGAGTGACTGAAGGAAATAAGGAGGAGTCAGTTAGTCAACTGATCCTTCTTAACACATTTGTTTGATATCGGCAAGAGGTACTGGTCTCTGCTAATCACTGAAGATGAAGACTCAGGACAGTGCAGACCTCTGCTACCCACACCTCTACAATAACTCCTGCAAAAAGCCTACATCTCTCTGGACTGAAGTTGTCCTGGTTCAGATCATATTGTCAGTCATCTCTCTGATCACCGTGGCTCTCAACTTACTCGTCATCATCTCAGTCTCCCACTTCAGGCAGATATTTATTTTTTACATTTCTTTCTTTTTAAATCTGATTTATCAAACCTTTGAAACAGATGTTTCTTAACTAATTATTTGTTCCAGATGGAATTAGATTCATAATATTTTTTGGAAATATAGACAATTTGTTATTTTTTTTACTGTAAAAATTTATTTTTTGGAGAAAAGGTTTAATGAAATATTTTCCCCTCCCTTCCAGGGAGCTCCACACACCGACTAACATCCTCCTCCTCTCTCTGGCTGTGTCAGATTTGCTCGTGGGGTTCATATCAATGCCAGGGGAAATCTACCGAAACACAAGCTGCTGGTTTCTTGGTGATAATATTTGTTTTCTATATATTTACTTGTGCTTCATCATCACCGCTGCCTCAGTAGGCGATATGGTGCTCATATCAATTGATCGTTATGTGGCTATTTGTGATCCTCTGCATTACCAAACTAGAGTCACAGGGAGAAGAGTCAAAGTCTGTATCTGTCTGTGTTGGCTCTGTTCAATTGTCTACTGCATTATATTTGTAAAAGATGATCTGATTCAGACAGGACGGAATAACTCCTGCTATGGGGAGTGTGTAACTGCTGTTGACTTCATTACAGCAACTTTTGATCTTTTTATAACCTTTATTGCTCCAATTACCATCATCATAGTCCTATACATGAGAGTATTTGTGGTAGCTGTGTCACAGGCTCGTGCCATGCGCACTCAGGTCACAGCCGTCAAACTGCCTCTTTCAGTTACAACAACAGCAGACAAATCTGAGCTGAAAGCAGCCAGGACTCTTGGTGTTCTTGTACTGTTTTTCCTGTTATGTTTTTGTCCATATTACTGCCTTTCTCTTGCAGGAGAAGACTTGTTCAGTAGTACTACTGCATTTGCTGTGTATTATCTGTTCTTCTTTAACTCTTGTATAAACCCGATGATTTATGCCCTGTTCTATCCTTGGATCAGAAAAACTGCAAAACTCATTGTCACCTTAAAGATACTGAAGCCAGGCTCCTGTGAGGCCCAAATATTGTGAAAAATATTAGAACTTTGCAAAAAGATAAAGAAATTGTTTTCGATAATGCATGTATGCTAGTATTTTATACATCCTATTGTGGCATTTTGGGCATACATGCATCAGGGAAGCTTTGCGGTTCAAGAAGGATATCTGGATTGTGTGTGTGTGTGTGTGTGTGTGTGTGTGTGTGTGTGTGTGTGTGTGTGTGTGTGTGTGTGTGTGTGTGTGTGTGTGTGTACATGAAGCACGTAGAATTTGGAAAGGTAAAAATAAAGGAAAATTATATACTGGTTTAATATAGAGTGTAATAATATCTATGAAGTTGATTGCAAAGAAATACTATTTTAACTCTGACTGTATGATTGCTGTTTAGTTGTTTTTACTTAATCTAGTCTAATCACTAATTCTGCTTCTGAAGTCATACAACTGTTCAAAGATCAGATCTCGATTGGTTTAAGAAAATTAACCAGTTCTGTACTTTTGCCAACATATCTATATATTCATAAATATGAAAAATGATTTTCTTTGTCAGATTGATTTTAGTTGACATATAAATGTTCAGCTTTATTTGCTAATATCTCAATATCTTATAATTTTAGCAGGAAATGAAATATGTCTGCAATTTAACAGCTCATGAATAACAAATTATTTTTCTACAAGGACAACTTTTCAATATTAGGATCCCCAGGGGTGTGATCAGTTATGTTAGCTCCCTCAGGATCCTGTTGCACCTTTATATACATAGTTCACACCTAACCTTGTGTTTTTCACCAGTTTAGTTCTGTTGAGTATTTATGTTTGTTGTGAAATCAGCCAATAGGAAAATAACAGTAAGACTCTAAGGCTGAAGCCACAAGGAATGTGAGATTGTTACCGAATCAGCCCTCTCCAAGTTACTGTCCCCTCACAGCAGGGTGCCCACTCTATAAAGCCTAGCCCCCCAATAAAATCTATGTCTTTCGCCAGCTGTTCTTCTGCAGCACAGGAGAGACCCTTTCATCTTTCTCTTTTCCATGGGCCCTCGTGAGGAGAAGATCTGCACTAGAGAGACTTGTAAAGGGACCATGGGCCTAAATGAAGTTCAGAGACCTGCCACATGGGCACAGGCCAGAATCAAAGCTAGGTACAGCCTGTTTTCTTCAACATTGAAACTTAAGCAGCCAACCACCATGGAAAAAGACTGTTTGTAATCTTTCCTCAGCTTTGCAGGAGAAACGCTGTGCGGAGGCCCTCACGGAAATTTCAAGGAAATCCTTCAGAATCCCATGCTCCACAGGACAAGTGAAGACCACCCGAGATCCAGGAGGTTAAGACATGGAGGTCACAGGCAAAGCTACCTTCAAAACGATGCTATCCTTATGTGTTTTGGGTGTGTTTTAAAACTATGTCAACACCAAGCTAATAAAGCAACACCGGTATCAGCACTCATTCAAACAATCTTATGGCATGCACGCCTTCCAACATTTATAGACGCCCTCTGCTAGCATCTGTGGTGCCATTTATAACGTTACACAGTCAAAAATTAACAACAGTAATTTGGGATTTATAGCCTGTCAAGATAATAATAATAATAATAATAATAATAATAATAATAATAATAATAATAATAATAATAAATTTTATTTCAAGTGCTTTTCAAAAGACTCAAGGACACTGTACAGTGTTGTACAATTATACACTGTTTAAAGTTATTTAATGTTTCATAAATAACTCTCTGTCTGTTAAGTATTGTCTCGTGATAATCAGCTCTTAAGCTGATATCAAGACAATGGTTGGAAGGGATGAATTCGAGCATTAGCGACCTTTTAACAGCAAAACCTGCACACACATAGAATATTTTATTAAACTTTATTAAACATTAAAAAATGGTGTTACACAATTCTGTTCCGTCCTCTGCCACTAGGTGGTCCAAGTGCACTGGCTGGACAGACTTGCCCATCTCCTCCGCTTATACAGCTGCGATCTAATCTTGTTTACATGAAATAAGCCTGCTCGCGAGCAGGTTCAAGCTTGCGCACATGTTGCTATGACAACAAGTGCAGGATGAGTTTCGAAGAACCAAACGATCCAAGATCATGCCAAATCGTCAACAATCAAATCCAGCTAACTTAGCGACGTACGAAGAACGGACCCCTGGTTCACTGCAGATCTGATTAACAAAAACATGGAATGGAGTTAAAACATTTGCTATGTATTTCAATCCATTCACAATGCAAAGCCCAAGTTAAACAAAACATTATTTGTTGAAATAATATTCTGAGGACCGGTTTGTCCTGTAAAATCATTTAATTCAGAATCGCTTGCTGTTGTTTATGCAATTCTACCTCCGCCCGCCAGGGGGCGCTACAGCCATCGTTGCTAACCTGGTTAAAATCTATAGTTATCAAAATTGTCTTGAAAACCGGCATTAATATACCATATTGATGCGGGAGTAAGGCTCATAACACCATCGGAGGATGGCGGAGCAGAACAGTTACGCTTTATGCTTTAAAACATACTCCTTTTGAAATGTCCAAAACCGGATGTTAGCAAGGCTAATAGCATGTTGGCTAGCGGATGCTCGGCGCTAACAAATGAAAGCTTTTGCTTTATTTTTAGTCCTAATAAGTGGCTGGATAACGTAAACATTAATGTCCCATCAATGTATGAAACCCTTGTGGAGGTAACCTTGTTATAACCAAAGAAAGATACACTCAAATTATATTAGCAATACCATGAAACAAAGGCTACCATGAGCTATTTCGTTAGCCCTTTGTTCTAAAGCACCATGTGTACAAACGGCTTACAAAAAATTTCCCAATAAACATTTTACTTCACCCTCAGCCCGCTGCCCTAACCTCTGTCTCATGTCAGTTCTGTCCAGCTTTGGCCATAGACCCTTTTCACATGACGTCACTCAACTTCCGTTTTGAAGCGGAGCAGGGTATCTTTACTTCCGGCTACATGCTTTTACATAGAAAATTCGGGAGGTGAAGAGGTGTTTCACTGATAATCAGCGCGATTTCATAAGGTAAGACTGAGACCACAATGTGTCGCATTGACTATCTTTATTTTCCTTAGTATTTGTAGCGATCATTGCTGTTATATAGATGCTTTGATCGGGACAGTAACATGAAGATCAAAGCTAACATGCAGCAGCTTGTTAGCTTACCTTACCAAACTTTTACCTATCAGTAATCAGCGTGATTTCATTAGGTAAGACTGAGAGCACAATATTAAACGTGTCTTATTGACTATCTTTATTTTCCTTAGTATTGGTAGCGATCATTGCTGTTATAAAGATGCTTTGATTGGGACAGTAACATGAAGATCAAAGCTAACATGGAGCAGCTTGTTAGCTTACTTTACCTGTCATTAATCTGATGTAGATGTTATAAAATGATTACTGTAGCTTTGCTATTATAGAAATAAATCTTGTTCACTGAGTGAAAAAAGAGACATTTATCTGCTACATTGTTCCCTTTACTTGATTATGGTGACGTGTTATATATATAATTGCAGTCACTGAATTAAAAAGATCTTATTCCATTTGAATCTTTTTGTTCATTCCTAAAAAAAATTACCGTGGGTCTATTGGACAGTACTTCTGTTTCTGAATTTTCTGTGTATTATAATGAATTTTCTTCATAATATTATTAGCACTTATATTAATGCACTTTTTTTTAGTTTTTGTGCAAAATACTGTATATTTTAAGTAGAAGCCTGAAATTGTTTTTATTATACTGTATTAGTAATGACATGTGCTGCTGACCTCTTAGTCAGATCAACCTTTAAAAAAGAGATCTTAATCTCAATGGGAGTTTATCTGGTTAAATAAAGGTTTTAAAAAGTATTATAGTTAATCTATTTTTTTCTCCCCTTGTGTCCATCTCTCAGCAGCATCATATCCACCAAGCATGGCACAATCACAGAGAAACCGCTACTGCAGTGTCCCACAGTGTTCGAACAACAAAAAAAACTTTCCATATCTCAGTGTTCATGACTTCCCGGCTGATGCTGAGACTGGAGCCCGTTGGGTGACGGCAATAAGAAGAGACGAGGGGCCAAATTTTAAAACCACACACAAGGGACTTAAAATGAAAGTCTTTATTGAAGGTTTGATGGGATGGAGGGTGATGTAACCAGCGAGGTAGAACTGCACGGGAACAGGGTGATGGTGTTGGCAGGAGCTGACGGACCGGAGAGAGACTTCTTGTAACCAGGATCAGGCAGCAGGGTCCACACCTCGGCAGAGAATTGACAGTTCAGGGGAGAACCCACCAGAGCTCGGCAGCAGGCTCTTCTGTAAGGCAGAGGGGAACCGAAGCAAGGCAGCAGGATAAACAGGACAGGTAAAAGGTAAAATGGACAGAGCTGCTATGAAGTATCTATGTAATAAATAACTAAAATATATGAAGTGTGATGTCTGAAGTTTTTTTAAATCCATGTTTTTTTGGTCAGTTCCTGAAAAATAACAGTATAGGACACAAGGGGTTTGCCCCGACAGCAGCATAATCCATAAATACTATAGTGAACTGATTATTAGTGTGCATGCAGTGTGCTTGCAACATTATTGACAGCGTCTTTCTCAGTCTATGATGTCCTAAACTATCACAGTTTTAACAGGAATGGGCAGAATTATTTTATTAATTGAGGCTCCAGATCTACTGACGAGACTGAGAAACACACTGAACCCACAGAGGAATTTTGAGGGATACTGCAAAAGTCTGCAACCTCAGTAAAATACTACACAAAAAAAAAAAACGGGAGGGAATGAGGCTCCTCATTTTTATTCATAGAGCTGTGACCAAGTGGCCAACAGCATTGACACTGTTCCAAAACAAAGTAAGAAAAGGCTCAACATTATACATCAACTATATCCCTGGTGTGACTCATTGACTAAAAGCTGTGAAACAGAATAGCTGATATAGCAATAAAGCTAGCGTAGCAATATAATGGAGAAATAGAAAACTAATAGATGACAAAAGTCCTGTTGGTAGCATAGCTACCATTTACCATTATCCTAGCATCTATGCTAACAACAGAGCTAAGAAGACAAAGCTCTTACCTTCATAATCGAAAAGGTACTGTTCCACAAAGAACTTGTCATCTTTGTCGAGTTTGGAGGCTGGTGTGGCCGGAAGCTTTTGTGCCAGTCTGTGCACGTCTCCCAAACGAAATTTGGGTAGATTGGTGAGGGACTGTGTGAATTCCCTATGTAAAAACACTGCTCGCGGAGAAAGCGGAAGTAAAGATACCCTGCTTCACCGCAGAACGGAAGTTGCATGACGTCACTGTGAAAAGGGTCTATTCACGGGAGGAGCGTTGAAGGAGGGAAGTTGTTGGCGGGCTAGCGTCAGCTCTGTAGCATAAGCTAACAGCGTTGTCGGGGTCAGAGTTCTGGTCCCTGCGGCGTTCTATGACCCTGGTTGCAGTCACGATTTAAGCAGATTTCTCCTCGGCATGGGGAGTCTGTTTTTACGGTTATGACAAACTTTACTTCCATAAAGGTTTTATCAGAGCTCTCAACTCTCACGCAATAATCGTGTGACACACGCATTTCCCTGACTTCACACACACACACGCCACACAATGCATTTCTCACGCATAAAAATACCAATGAACCATATGGACCGCGGATGATCCGTTCACAGCACTGTCCCTCCAGAACTCAGTCTAAACTAAGTCTAATCAGTAATTATTTCTGCTGCAGTTCATGTTAACAGAGCAGCAGGAAGAGCGATCAGAGTTATAAATAATTTTGGTCTTATCCAGTGGTGAAAGTATAAGCCGGTACAGTCCGGTACTGCCTATGCAGGAGGCAAGGGGGAAAACGGCTTCAGGGGCTTCAGCTCAGACCCGTGATTCTTCCTGTTCCCTCTAAAAGAGCCTTTTACGCTCTTTATTTTTGCATTTTTCCACTGTTTATTCCCCGCACGCAGCGCACCAATGGGGGAACAAATCCACCCACCTCACCGCCTCAAATTGGTATCATTAAGTATAAATTATGCTGGAATCAGACATTATCAACAAAAAAGTGTTTTTTTTTTTCTAGTCACTTACCAACCAGTGACACGCAGAGCTTAAAAAGCTGTGCATATACTGATAGAATCTGGGGTTGCGATGCATAAAAAGTGCTATATTTCCTACTATTAGTGGGCTAAAAGCCAAGCAGAATGTAATCATTCCGTCCGATCAGACCACAAACAAAACATACTCTAAGACAGCTTCAAACACAGCCTTAGGTGTGCGTAATCATGGACTAGAGCGCCCTGCGCCATAGAGGAGATATAATGTCTGGTCAGGGCGGAGGTTGAGATGAGAAACCTGTCGCTGTGAAAGATGACGACAAAGGTTTGAAACTGTAACAGGCTAGAAGTTCATGGAGTTGAAAAGAGGGAAAACATCAGGATCATTTGTAACAACAGACCATGAACCCCTGTGTGCTTCAAGTGTTGCAGCTGGGGGAAAATCTCGGATCATATAGGCTTGATGAAACTAAACCTAATTCACCAATGAGGACATAGACTTACATTGATGTTATGCCAGAAGCTGTTTGAATATGCTTATTATTATTATTATTATTATTATTATTATTAATTATAATTTGGTGTTATAATTTAAGTAATAAGTCATTCAACTCAAAATTCCGCTATAACAAAATATAGTTCAAATGGTGGTGATATTAGGATAGAAGCTCGTAATGATTTATACTACTAATGCATTAGTGAATTAGATGTTATGAACTCATTTATGCTGGAATAAATGGTCCGGTCGGATTTTAACCAAAGAGGTTTATCCGGCAGACTGTGATAACCTCAATATAATTGCAATTAGAGTTTAAATACTCATTTCTTATCACCTATCCAATGATAATGTCTCTGTGTTAATATCAGATGTTAACTCCGATAGGAGGTAGCTCTGAATTCTGAATAACCATGCAACTGTGAATTGGATTGAACACAAAACAATTTCTATTCCGCAGTTGCTGTTTATTAAACCAAACATAATTCCAGTAATTCTCTGATTCAACAACCTTGGAAATCTTACTCACTACTAAAACTAAACATGCAAAATATATGTGGAAATAAAAGAACAAAACAAAAAACAATGGATTCAAATGAGCGGTTAGCAAATCTTAGTTCAACTCACAGTCGTTTAAACCTCACATTCAAGACGTCGGCATTTGTCGCAGCATTGAGAGGCAGGAACCCGCTTTGGGAATCCGGACGGACGCAGCAAGGCTCTGACAACAGCTAGGTCTAACTGGCTAGGCGACACTCTCCCAAGATGGGCGACTACAATGACGTATGATCTACCAATTTGCGTGATGTGTGAGGGGAGGTCCTAATGACGTAACCACGCTTACACTGATGGGGTAATACCTTGCTTCGAGAGGGCGCGGCTAACCGATGAGTTTAAAGAAAACCGCAAACTAAGTCTCACACAAAGCAAGCGCCTCAACTGATAAGGAGAGCAGAGAGAGAGGGGGGGGGAAAGATGAAAGAAAATGGGAAAAAGTTTACAGAAGGACCCACGGCGGTGTCATCACGGACCACAAATCAATCACAGCAAAAATCAATTGTAAAAAGGCATGCACAGACAAAGAAAATATTCAGCAAAATAAACCCAACTCTGTCTTGGAGTAAAAAGCACTAACCTAACCTCCTGACTCCTGCCCAGGCACAGCTTTATCACCTTAAGGTGAAAAAGAAATAAAAGGGGAGAACCCCGTTACTTTGAGGTGATTCAGGAGTGAAGTCCCAGCTCCGGGGCCTCGAGTGTCCTGGAGCTCTTGACGACTGCAGGTGCGCGCCGCAGTGGGAACGGGATGAGAAAGTCCCTCCGTCTCTCTCTGTCCGGGCTTCCAGACGCTTTGCTCGGCCCAGCAAAAGCGTAGTCCTCTTTCGATCACTGGGAGATAAGGCGGCTCCCAGTCTTTGATCAGAGGGAATTAAAAAGTACTTTTAAGTCGACCTCCTGTGTCAGCAAAGCAGGGAAAAAAGTTTGCTTCGAAAAATCTCGGTCCAGCGAGAAACTCGAGCACGTGGCGTGGGGAGGGGGGAGTTTGGAGTAGCAGCTGCGTGCCTTCCCTGACTGGCTGAATGCCAAGAAGAAGGGAGATTGTTGTGTGTGATCGAGTTTTATCTCTTTCCATAGTAACGTTATCTTGTTGCTATGGTCGGTGGCCATTTTGGGCCGCGTTGCATGATGGGAGTTGGTGGCGATTTTGATCAGATTGCACCATGGGAAATGCAGTCCGTCATGTCCTTGTCATGTTTGCCTTGAGATGTCGGGCCCACATGCAGAAAACACACTCGGAAACACAGGTCAGAATTCAAGGATTTATTATTGACACGGGAGCACACGGAGCGCAGCGGTAATCTGCGGGGCGGGAGACGATGACGGCTCGAACTATCCCGGGGGCCAAGGGACCGGACCAGTCTAGGAGGTAAGGGGAATGTGATTAGCAGAGGGTAAGAAATGGGAGATAAGACTATGAACGTAAGCTTACCACGAGGATTGGATAACCGAACGGGAGAGACGGTAGGAGGACTCAGCTGGATTGTCTTGAGCAGGCGTTCGGGTCGACGGAGAGCGGGGCGAGGGGGTCCGAGCAGCACCGAGGGCGTCCAGGGATCCAGAGCAGCGAGAGGAACCGGAGAGAGAGTTGGTGTGACTCGCGTCCAGAGCAGAGGTACGTCTGATCGAGTCGAGGAACTCTAGAGTCAAACTGGGTTCACGTAGACACAGGGGGAACCTTGAGAGAGAGAGCAAACGAAGGATTAGTCTCTGGGAACAAGGGTAGGCTAGAGGTCGAGGCTGTCACGCATACCGCAACGAAAACACTCTGGCGTCCTCTCGCTGTTCGGACGCAGTTCTTATAGAACGCTCAGATGCTGCCGAACGAGCTGCAGGTGTGCGCACTCCGCCCACCGTCCAACCACGAACACCTGTGAAGGAGCAGAGGTAACGGAGCTGGCAGCAAGCTGCACAGCCCTGCCAGCTGAGTCCTGACAGTCCTGAATTAATGCAATTCCGTCACGTCTGAGTTGGCATTACATTGATAAGCAAACCCATAGATTAATGATAATCAGGGGTGTTTTCACAGCCTGGATGTGAATCTGATAATTCATGCTGTGCCTTTTATAATCAGCTACAATGTTTTTGTTTGTTAAAGTTAGGAGAAAAAACATTGTTTTGGTGTCGAGTTGTTTTTGAAGAACCTCTGCTTGCAAAACAACCATATTTTCCCCTATTTAAAAACTAATAATATTCTCAACTCAACATTATGTATACAATCTAAAAACTAGTAATTCAAAACAGAATAAAAAGTTAAAGCCATCATAATGTAAAATAAAATGCAGATCCACAGCCAATCAATAAAAACTTCAAAAGCTAACATCTCAAGCTGGGTTTGAGGCCAAAAGAGAATATGTGTTTTAAGAGGACATTAAACACAAAAGGTGAAATGGCCTGCCTGATATGTAAAGCTACTTGAATCCAGAGTTGTGTGCAATGAAAGCAAAGTGTGGTTACCTCTTTGCACTCTTTGTTTTTTGGATGCCTAATAAAAACGGATCTGCCAACCTGAGCAAACAAGAGGGGGCGTGCATATGACGCAGGTCTGACACATACTGGAAAGCAAGGCCATGAAGATATTTAAAAACAAATAATAAAAATTTTAAAATCAATCTGAATGTGAACCAGTAGCCAAGTAATTGCTGCTAAAACTGGAGAAATGTGCTCTCATTTTCTGGTACCAGTTAGAAAAAGAGCAGTGGCATTTTGGACCAGTTGCAGTCAAGCCGCTAAAGTTTTATTAAGCCCAGTCAGTGCAATGCATTAATCTAAGCAAGTTGTAATTAAAGCACAGATAAAAAAAAATCTTTAGTCAGCTGTCTCAATTGGAAAAAGTTGGACCGGACCACAGATTTTAACTGTGCATCAAAGTTGAAAATATTCTCAAGTCTTACACTCAGGTCTGTAGCAGTCAGTGTCAGACACTGACTCTAAGGTCTCAGGTCAACACTGATGTTAGAAACATCAATGCACCCAATCAACATAAACTTTTGAGAAGTTTTTTTAGAGCAACTTTTTTACGTCATAAAAGTATTGTCTTCTGCTTAAAAAAGAAGGCTAAACAATGGTTTCTTATACCTGACTCCCAAGGAACAGGGTAAAGAGAGAAGAAGAAGAGATCAAGCATGGAGCCTTGAGGCACGCTGCATGAGTGGTACTCTTTAATAAAATAAAATAAAAAAGCAGTTTTACATTCTTTAAAAAAAGTGTCTAATAATACTGGCAGGCACTTAAAACTACTTTATTACTTTATTCAGTGATAATTTGTACATTTGAAAAGTTGTGTGTTTTTTTCTGTTTCAACCCAATAGCTGAACAATAATGTATTGATAGTTCTCTTTGACTTTTTAACAAAAGTAAAACATGTCGACTTCCATGTCTAGTCAGTTAAAAATGAGACGAAGTTGACTGGACCTGCTCTTCAAGCGTCCAGACAGGGAATTCTGGGAATCATTCTTATAATGGTTTTCAATCACTTTATTTGTTTTTGTGTGTGTACGTAGTTCCTTAGCTTCTATTTTATCTTGATTTTGCTTAATAGTTTTAGTTAAGTTTCACTAGCCTAGTAGAGAGGATTTATTGATTGAAATATTGTGTTAATTTAGATAAACAGCATTTTATAGTTGTGTTCTCTGGATGTTCATTTATTTCTGTTAATACATTGTTGAACCTGAAGAAAAGTTGTCACTCTTTTATTCTACTGTATATGTGTGCAGAGTTTACTGTTAAAAGAATGCCAGCGCTCGAATAATTCCTTTCAACTATTGTCCTAATATAAGCTGTTTGGGCTGATATTCACCGGACAATAGCTAATAGACCAAGTCTTATTTATTAAACATTGAATAACTAAACAACAGTGTGTAATAATAGCATAACACAACTGTGACCTGTAGAGACCAGAGAAAATATATAAAGCAAGCCAACACAGAAAGCTCTGGTCAGAGAACAGCAGACATCTAACGATGGCAACACAGGAAGAGGCGGAACTCTGTTTTCCACAACTACTCAACAGCTCCTGCAGGAAGCTAACACTTCACTGGTCTAAAGCTGTGCTTCTAAACACTGTGCTGTCATTCATCTCGCTGTCCACTGTGGCTCTCAACCTGCTCATCATCATTTCAATCTCCCACTTCAGGCAAAGATTAAAGCAGATTAATTCTTGCTGTTTATAAATGTAAACAGATATGTTTATATTAATCTATTTTTACAGGGTATTTGTCTTTTTTATGTCTTATTCTAGGAATCTTCACACCACCACTAACATCCTGCTCCTTTCATTGGCTGTGTCAGATTTCCTTGTCGGTCTTCTGTTGATGCCTGGAGAAATCTTTAGAAGCACAGCTTGCTGGTTTCTTGGAGATATCATATGTTCTCTCTATTGTTACCTGGTCTGTCAAATTGTCTCAGGTTCCATTGGAAGCATTATTCTCATATCATTTGACCGTTATGTGGCTATTTTTCACCCTCTGCATTATGCCACCAGAATCACTTTAGGAAGAGTCAGGGGCTGCGTTGTTCTATGTTGGCTTGGTGCTGCTTTTTACAGCATTTTTTACATGAGGGAGGTGCTGACTGAACCAGGCAAGAGCAAATCCTGCTTTGGAGAATGTACATTTGTAATAAGCTATGTGACGGGAACTGTTGACCTTATTTTGAATTTTATATTTCCAGTTTCAACTATCATACTTATGTATGTGAGAATATTTGTGGTGGCTGTGTCTCAAGCCCGTGCCATGCGCTCTCACATAACAGCCATCACACGTCATCGTTCAGTAAACGTAGCAACAAAAAGATCAGAGTTAAAAGCAGCAAGAACTCTGGGTGTTCTCATTTTTGTATATCTAATATGTTATTGCCCATATTATAGTTTCTCCCTCATTGAGATAAATGTGACCAGTACTGCATATGCATCATTTTTGATCTTTCTCTTTTATTTTAACTCCTGTCTAAATCCTGTCATATATGCCCTCTTCTACCCCTGGTTCAGAAAAGCTATCAAGCTCATTGTCACTCTGCAGATACTACAGCCTGACTCCGGTGAGACCATCATACTGTAGAGACACTTCAAGCGCTCTTTTCAAATCTATTGTAAATGAAATTGATGTATACAAAAGTTGCAAAACAGGACATTCAGTTCTAAATGAGATGAGGCAAAATTTGCTAATTTGAAATGTAGGCTTAATGAAAAGCATGTTTACTTGCTCTGTTTAATTCTTGCTCTAAGGTTAATCTTATCAAAAGGAACCTTTATTCTGACAAACGAGCATTATTGGAACCCAATCTAATTTATTGTATGTATGTATGTATGTATGTATGTATGTATGTATGTATGTATGTATGTATGTATGTATGTATTTATTTATGTGTGTGTGTGTGTGTGTGTGTGTGTGTGTGTGTGTGTGTGTATGTATGTATGTATGTATGTATGTATGTGTCTTTGTACAATGTACACATGCTAAACTACTACATTTACTACATTTTAATCAGATTAATACTTGTTAGAAACAAAACTGAGAGACAACAAACATCAGCATGACAAAAATACTATGTAAAACAGAACACTGTCATGGTTGTTGCCTCTGGTACCTTCCAGTGATTCCTCAATCTTTTCTGTGAAACAGTGAAAATACATTTTTGCCGCTTTAATAATTTTACACTCTGACTACACTCTATCTAAATAGATAGTGGTTGTTCTTCAGTTTTCTGCCTGCCAAATGTCTATTTTAAATAAAAAGATATTACACACTATATTTGGGCTTGAATATATTACAAGTTTTG
The DNA here is from genome assembly GCF_011125445.2 of Fundulus heteroclitus. NCBI lineage: Eukaryota > Metazoa > Chordata > Actinopteri > Cyprinodontiformes > Fundulidae > Fundulus > Fundulus heteroclitus. The sequence goes on from NC_046367.1 coordinate 9,977,275, forward strand.
AGTTAATGTGAGGTATTTTTTGTGCTAAACACTACGATGTGAACAAACTCAGTGTTACCATAACATAAGATGTCATGAGTTGAGAAAGAGCAGAACGGTTATGATGCATTAATCGTTGAAGCGGCAGATCAGCGAGATTTTTCTCACAGATGATGTCCACATAGCTATTTATTACTTCTGATAATTTTTTTTCGGTCTCCTACCCGCATCTCTCGTTTTTTGCGTTCGCAAAATTCATGGCATCAAAACGATCTCGCTAGGCCAGGGGTCGGCAACCTTTACCACTCAAAGAGCCATTTGGACCCGTTTCACACAGTAAAGAAAACACTGGGAGCCATAAAACCCTTTTGAAATTTTAAATTAAATCACACTGCATATAACACATTTTTTTTTGCAACACAATAGACCAGGAGCAGAACCAACGCATCTTTGCCTCTTTTATTTTTTATTTTTTATTTTTTTTTGTAGAAGTACAAAACTTCTATTGTTTCATGGAAATCATCAACTCTGCTAATGTCAGAGTTTTTATTTTGAATAAAGCTTGGTGCGAGTAAACGCACGTCATGGTTGGATTATTTGATTTTCATCCCATATAAACGTACTTTCGGAATACTTTTCTTTTTAATCTGAACACATTTTAATCACATCCAGGAAAGTTACGCACGTAAACGAGCTCCTGTCATTAACCAGCTAACAACCTAACAGCTGCATTAGCCTTCAGCTGCGCAGGACTCCGCTCACAGCCTCGAGCCAAGCGCAGTTCAGTTTTCCTCACTTTGAAAATTAACAAACGTCAGATATAGAAACGACTCTTACCCTGCTGTTTAGCTCTCTTCACCCTCATCAATGACTCCATGTTATTTTAGGTCCCTTGTCACCGTGGTCCCCTTGTCATTTGTAGAATTTACTACAAAAAAACAGCATCTGAAAATGCCGCCTTCTCTGCTTATTTCTCTCTGCAGCCACTCGCAAGCATTATTTCTTCTTCTTGAGTTTATTGGCAGTTGGCAAACATCTTTTCAGTGTGCATTACTGCCACCAACTGGTGAGGAGTGTTCGTCAGCCAGCATTGACGACTGCCTGCATGAGGACACAGCTCTGTGACATAATTGTTTTCAACAGCTGAGCCGCATCAGAGGCATCAAAGAGCCGCATGCGGCTCCGGAGCCGCGGGTTGCCGACCCCTGCGCTAGGCGAACTTTCCCAGTGACGTCACATCGTGAGTCGCAAACCTGGAAGACAGCACCCGCTATACTGTCTTAGTACTAAATCGATAACGTTGTTTTGCCTTCACGGCTTTTTTACAAGATGCCTCGTCGTTGTGTCACTATGTACTGTTCCCATGAAGATGGAAGATTGCATGAGTGGCCAAAAGACACACTTATAGCCCGTTTGTGGATCGTCATTTTAAAGACGACTGCCTCGGTGCTCCGGGGGAGGGGGTCTTTGACTCCATAGACGTGCCTACAGGGCAGCCATCTTGGGTCAGACCACAGATCAGATATCTGCTGTCAAAATGAGTAGGAGGCAGCTCAGATGTCATTTTAATCATATGTTCACAATGCTCGTGACCTTTCAGACAGATTACACATATTTATTCAGAACCAAATGTAATGCTCTGTTCTGGTTCATGATGTTGTTGTTGTTTTGGTTAAGTTACTTTCCTGCCTTAGGGTTTATTTCTGTTTCTAGTATTGGATTCAGGTTTAGCCTTTACTGTCTTAGTTATTTGGTCTTCTTTATTAGATTTGATTAAAGCTTGTTTCTGTTCAAGTCTTAGCCTTGTTTTCTATTTTGGGTTTTCTCATTATGGCTATTTTTACTCTGTAGTTGGTCATCTTAGTTTCTGTCCTATCAGCCTCTCTGACACTTCCCCTTCCTTGATCACTCTCACCTGTTCCTAGTTAATTAGAAGTCACTTGGTTTCACCTGTCCATCTGTCTATTTAAACCCTCCTCAGTTTTCTGTTTGTTTCTGGAACTTCTCACACACATGTTTGGTAAGAGCCCTTCAGCTTTTGTATTTATTCTGAGTACCTGACCAGTTTCTCTGTTTTTTGAGTCTGTCCCAGTTTTTGTTGTCACCTGGATGTTTGCCCTGTGCACCTTTTTGGATTGTTTTTGTCTGCCTTCTTGACCCATCATCTCCTTAATAAATCCCATCAAGTATTATTTTTTGTGTCTGGCTGAATACCGGGTTCATCTCCTCACAATTCATTACACCAAAACTATTTAAATTTAAGTCAAACTGGATGAAAAATGTACACGCACTTACATATTAATCTAATATACACACAAATTATACACACATAAATCTCTATTTCTTCCTATATATATATATATATATATATATATATATATATATATATATATATATATAGCATGAGGATTATCTATCATACAATCTTACTTATGGAAGGTAATTCCCCAGGATCTGGTTCCTAGTGTCCTTTTATTTGCGTACCCATAAGCGGAGTAGAAGTCAGGGTTCCTGGAACGTAGTTCTGGAAGTTTGCTAACTGTCAATACAAAATCTAAATTATTTAAGTTAGACAATCATTTAATTCAATCAATTGGTCCCATCTATTATATCCTAATATCTATTCCTCAAATTCTCTGATCCCAGTATTTTTTTTAATCGAAAAATCTTCTTTTTCCCCTCAATACTATTTAGCTTATAAACCACATTCTCAAATTAAAATTCATATTGAATACAAATAAATCATCTTACATACTTCCCCCTCTGTAAATGAAATGTCCTCATTTCAAATTAAGTTGTTATACACATAAAAAACAATAATTTCACCAAAACATAAACTGTTTAAACTGTGTCATCCGGAGCTCTTATCACCTGATGGTTGCAAAACAAAGGACATAAACTCAGAATAATGCCCCATCAGAATCAGAATCAAGTTTAATCGCCAAGTAAGTTTGCACTTACAATGAATTTGACTTGGTACTGATGGTGCAGACAAAAAACAAGAATACAGTAAAATAAGAAGTAAAAAGGATATATACACGGAAGCTGTATACACTCAGAGAACCAGGGAACCATTGCTGATGTGCTGTGAATATGTTAATATGGAGAACAACTGTCAACATTTTTTTTTTATAACAGTAGTCGTGGCTTCCAAACCATATGCCCACACCTGGTCATAACTACACCCCCAGTGGGTGACAATTTGGGAGGTGGTAGTGCAGGCTGATGGGAGACAAGTCCAGTTTGGATCCGTGGCGAAGATGACAACGACCTAGCAGTTTCTGCTGCCTGAGGTGTAGCTGTTTGGCCAAAGACCCAGGGCAATGAACCCGACAAAGCGGTATACCTCGGCAGTGTGTCCCTGTTTGGTGGAAATACAGATTGAGTGACATCTATTGGTGATGTGTCAGGGGAGCTACGGTAAGGTTTTAGACAATCATAGTGAATGACTTTGGTCGCAGCCTGAGGATATTTCACATCCACCAGCTTGTAAAGGAGCACCTTTTCATCCACAGATACAACCTTATATGGTCCAGTCCAGTTTGGGAAAAGATTCTGTCTTTGTGTGGCGGGGTCATCTACCCATACCAGATCACCACAAGCATAAGGCCTAAACCTTGTGTCCTTATTGTAATAGTACTCTTGTTTTTGCCTTTGTTCTTCGCGATGGAGAAGAACAGTCTCAAAAGCAGCTGAACCATAGTTCTGTGGGCAATCAGAAACCTTTGGTGATGAAACATGAACAGTAGCAGGTAGTCGGGGTTCCCTACCATGAACCAGGAAATACGGTGAGTACCCTGTGCTCGAGTGAGGAGTGGAGTTGAAAGAAAGTACTACAGCAGGGAGATGGTGATCCCATTCACCTCCATAGTCCTGAATGAGTCGAGCCAACTGTTCTTTCAGAGTCCGATTAAACCGTTCAACCATACGATTCCCTCTGGGGTGATATAGGGAGGTTCTTTTCTTTGTCATCTGCAGTCTCTGACAAATGGTATGAATAATTTCAGACTCATATTGTTGTCCCTGATCTGACAACAGTTCCTCAGGAACACCATGTTCAGGAATATACCGTTCACAGAGTAACTGTGCGACGGTGGTAGCCTTTTGGTCAGACATAGCATAGGCGTTTACATACTTGGTAAAATGGTCCTGTACCACACGCACAAATCTGTTACCAAAAGAGGTAACCGGAAGTTCAGTAATGTCAGTACAAACTAACTGAAATACAGACTAACTGAAATACAGACTTACTGAAATGGTCTGCCAGTCTGAATAGATTGTAGAGGCGCTCTGTGTTTTGGCACAGCTTTTCTAGAAGCTTCACATGTCGTACACAGATTACAAAAGTTTTCAATGTCAGATCTCATTCCTGGCCAATAACACAATTTCAGTGCTTTCTTAAATGTATGCTCAGCACTGTAATGACCAGAACAAGGATTACCATGAAGAAAATGCATTGTTTCTGTAACAAGTGCAGATGGAATCAACACTTGCTAAACCTCGAGTTTCCCTGGTGCACTCTGACCTTCGCAACAAAGTAAGTCGTTACATAGTAATAACTTAGAAAACTGCCACAAAAGCTTTCTCTGAACTCTACCTTGTACCTGTCTGAGGTAGGGACATTTCTTGTTTCTTACCCAGGTATACACTTTAAAGAAAACAGGATCAGAGAGTTGCACAGATACAATGTCCATGTTATGATTGGATAATGTCTGCTGTAATGCGGCAAACCCCATATTCACCTGTGTCCTATCATTGTCCACACAACACACTTGTGGTACAACATTGGACATCGCTGAATGGTCAGGGTTGGAGTATGGCAACTCAGCCAGTGACACAGATCATTCTGTATCAACAGGAGAAGAGTGAACATCAGGCAGTGCTGAAACTGTCACCTTAGTTGAGTCCTGCTCCAATGGTATCCATGACATGGCATCAGCATTTGTGTGTTTCTTGCCATCTCTGTGGGTTATTGTCCATTGAAAAGGGTCTAACTCCAATGCCCAACGACCCCTGCGTCCGGTAGGGTCATGTGTGACATCCATCTTCCTTAAACTGAGCAAAGGACGATGATCAGTGATGATTGTAAAAGGATGCCAACTGAGGTAATGTTTAAAGTGTCTAATTGACCACACGATAGGATACAGTTCTTTGTCATATGTAGACCACTTTCTCTCTGTTTATGAAAGTACATGACTAGCAAAAGATACAACCCTTTCATGTCCCTGTTGTGTCTGAGACAGTACGGCACCAACTGCAAAATTAGATGCGTCTGTACTCAAAATGAAGGGTTGATCAAAGTTGGGAAATGCCATTATTTGAGGCAAAGTCATTGCATCTTTAAGTGCTTGAAAAGTAGCAGAACAGTCATCTGTCCATTCAAAAACAACCAGTTTTTGGGTAAGCCTACGCAGGGGCAGAGCAACAAAGGTATATTTATGTACAAATCGTCTGTAATATGAACACAGCCCCAAAAAAGCACGCACCTCTGTCGGTGAGCTTGGAACAGGCCAGTTTTTGATGCATTCAGTGTTTACTGGGTCCAACGGCAGTCCATCCCGACGAGACACAATGTGCCCCATGTACTTTACAGAAGGTTTGCAAAAGTCACATTTATTTGGGTTTTATTTAAACCTGCTTGTCAAAAACGAGTGAGAATGTCTGAGATTGTCAAGGTGATCTTCAAAGGTTTTCCCCATGCAAATGATGTCATCCAAATAAATGACACAGGTTGTCCTGTGAAGTCCTCTTAAAACAAGCTCAATGAGCCTTTGGAAGGTTGGAGGTAATTTCTTAAGCCCCATTGGCATGACCTTAAATTGGTACAAGCCGTCACCTGTCGTAAATACAGTCTTTTGTCGGTCTGCCGGATCCATTTGTACTTGCCAGTACCCACTAGACATTGCCATAGTAGAAAAGTACTGAGAAAGCGCAAACCAGAAAGCGCGTCTAGACTGTCATCAACTCTTGGTAAAGGATGAGCATTAGTAATGGTGAAATGGCGAAAATCTACACAAACCTGTAAGAGCCATCCTTCTTATTCACCATAACCACTGGGCTGTCCCAAGGGCTCGAACTGTCCTCTATCAAATCATGTGATTTAAGAGTTCCAACTTGTTGGCAAATTTCTACCTTCATGGCTGGAGAGGTGCAGTAAGCTCTCTTTGTGATTGGGGTGTCACAGTTTGTAGCGATTTTGTGTCACTATGTCAGTTCTGCCAAAGTCATGCGAGTGTTGACTAAACATATCTGCAAAGGAAGTCAAAGTCTCTGTCCGTTGTTTTTTCTGCAAAGGTGTCAGATCTGAGTCTGTACTATCTGCAAGAGGGATCAGTCTGAGGCTGTCAGGTGCCCGAGTATCAATGTTACAGATAGACCTGTCCATAATGGTGAATTCACTCTGGCCCTCTGCTAAGACTGCATGAAAGTGTCCCACCTGTGTACCACCATGTAACACAACGTAAATATGTGAAACATTGGCTACTTTAACACAAATAGAACCGCGTTCTACCCTGGCAACAGTCCATGCAATACCAGCAGAAGACTGGTCGGTATAGTGTAGTTCAAACACACCAATGTAGCTACTAGGTAAAAACCCTTTTTGGGGTGCATCCAAAGTAGCAGTGATGACCCTCTCAGACATAGCAGGGATGCTAACGGTGGATGACACTGACACAGCAGTCATGCAGGGAACATGCAGATGTGGACTAACTAGTGGCACAGCTGTACCTGCTACATTGCATGTCATGTTTTGAATGTCAACCGTAATGCCATACACCACCATAAAATCCCAACCTAAGATGACTGGCTTGGTACAGTTTCTGACAACTTGAAGCGTGTGTGTCATGAGTTTATCTGCAATAGTTAGGTTCACATAAATGAAACCTACAGAGTCAAGGGGATCACCTGTGACACCGGTTCATATCGGTTGGGAGAACGGCCACGACTAGTGTAGCCTCTGGCTGAAGAGCTGTAGTCCTGTGTGTGGCGTTCAGATGATCCAGATCGGATACACAAACCCCGTTGGTTGTGTTTATCCTTTGCATATGGACTGGAACTGTGGTGAGGTGCGTTTCGGTCGTCTGATGAGTCTCCTCGTCGTGGAGAAGACCCATAGTATCCATCTGATGAATATCGGTCACCCCAGCAGCCACCTGGAGTAGCGCACCAATGACAAAATCCAAATTTGACATCTAAAGATTGTCGTGTAATTTCAGGAGATTCCAGGAATGCGAAGGAGGGTGTATCAATCCCCAGACATCGACCAAGTACGTGCTAAGGTCATCAAAAGACGGATGTGGGGGTCATGATTTAGGGTGCTCTGAACAGATGGTGGAGCCGTGCGTGCCAGGCACAGAGGGTTCAAGGAAACATCACCGGAGCAGCTTGAAGTGCAGAGCCACTCTCGGTTGAGGCAGCTGGATTTTTATTTTGTTTTAATTTTTTATTTTTAATAAAAGATTAACATACAGCTGTGTGGAGATCGTGGTTGGGACAGTGACTCTATAACCATTATCTTTAAGGGCGAGAAGAAGACATCTCAGACACAAGACATCATAACAACGACTGAATGCATTATGTAAAAAAAAAAAGAAAAAACATTTTTTGTAATCACTGCATTTGTCTTATAAGTTCCATATTCCTAAGATGTTAAATACTAGTACTGTTAGGATCTTGGTTATGCATTGAATGATAATTTGGTCTTTATTCTGTGGTTTGATCGGAGTGTAGTACTCTCACAGGTTATATTAATTTCTTAAAAGACATCTTTGTTAATTTGGCACAAGACTCCTAAAGTCATGTTTAGTTAATATAACAGTTTATTGGTGGTTGCAAAGATATCATAGGCTAACACCTAACGGATAAATGTGCTTACTTTTATTGGTTCTAGTATGTTTTAAGATTTAGATAGGTTCAGTAGTTTTTTAGTCATAAGTTGGGTTATCTTACTTTTAAAGGGAAACATTCAAACTTAATTTGGTTTTAAAATAGGTATAGTATTTCATTTTGGGTGGTGGTTTCACAAGTTGCCTACAGAGGGACAGTGGATTAGAACATACCTTCTTATGATTTACACTTTGTTTGAGGGTTCCAAGACGTACAATTAGTCTAGCCTAGTTATTGGATTGATCTGTAGGATCAAAACAGAGGAAATTGTTGAGGAAAATATCTTAGTTGATATATTAATCAGGCAGATGTATGGGAGAATAACAAAACAAACCTCCCAGGCTTAAGGTATGTCTCTCCTCCGTTGCTGGGTAGAATAACACATGAGTTTTATGGCAGGGGGTAGGTCAGGGGAGAAGAGTTCCTTTGTTCGAATAGATCACTCCTCCTCCTGAAGAGATGGGAGGAGATGAGACAGGCTGTCAGCTTGTAATGAATACTACAGAATGGTAATGTAAAACTCTGTCTCCTCTCGGAATTCCTAATGAATTAAATATGCATATTACAATGTTTACCTCTGATCAATGCTTTTCTCATTTATTGTCAAATCCCAAACCGGGGTAAAAATGGGCCTTCAGAGCGAAGTAGGATTAGGCCAGTACTACTAAATTAACAATGTCATAACACAACATGTAAGTCAGTAGAACAGAGCAGTTAAACAAACAGTAACACAATATGAGAAGAGTCAGAAACGTCAAGAACGCAAAGTTACCATTCAGACCATTCAGGGCACAAGGCAGGAATTTATCTTATCGCGTGTAAGGTTCTTCAGGCAACTCTTCCAAACATGGTGTAATTAGTGTTCTTATCAAAACCCCATTCATGTGTCATTTATTAAAACCATCCACCAAGCACTTTCACATTCAAGATATTTCTGTGCACAATTATTTAGCTCCCAGAATCATAAAATGTAATTATTAATTAAAAGAGTAATCTTTAAGTTCAAATGTATTTGCAGTAGTTTTCCAGTAATAAAAAATGCTTTCAATGTGTGTCTTAACTTTTATTGTCTGACAGTTGAGGTTCTTTGCAACATAATTTCATCACCATATTTGTTTCATGTCATTTTCTCGTTTTATTTTGAAAACCCATGTGGAAGCCTTTTCCAACTCCAGCTTGCCTTGGATCAAACCCCCCTCTCTCTCTCTCTTTTTAAAAAGAAAGAAAGGGAGGTGCTATTCTGCACAGAGAAGACAAAATATTTATACCATGCTTTTACTGTTCAAGGATGCCAAGGTTCTACAAAACAAAGCAGCGAGCAGGAGAGGTAGAGAACATAGGAGCTTTTTGAAAAATGTTATATAACATTGTTGAACAACCAAAGCTACTCAAGCAAATCAGAATTAGTTCCCAATTTTTGGATGAACGCGTCTCTGCGTTCCTATTTATCTAGGCCCGGTAATCTGATCTATGTGTTTTGAGTGCCTGGTCAGGAAAGGTTAAGGTTCTCTGAAGCTTTCTGTTTTCAGCAACCCTGAAAACCTAGAACCCTTTACAGTCAGACTTTGTGGGTCCAGCCTGGTTCCACCAGCTGTGTCAAGTTTACAACAGCTCCAAACCACAGCAGCTTGTCCCCGGGTGCTGTGCTCTGGGGTCTCCACACCCCCCTGTGTGTGTGGAACGTCTCTGGTTGCAAGGATCTCACCTTATGTGCCGTTCAAGATGTTCTTTGCACAACAGGAGTTCCATTGTGGGGTGTCTTTGCTGCTTTGATGTTCCTCAGAGAAAACCTTCATTCATTGATATCACCTTCAAGCTGTTACCCTTTTATCATCAAAGCCTCCCAGCAATCCTGACCAGATCCAAAATGTCCCCATGATTTAATCTAATTAAATTAATCTTACTTATTTTCTGTATGTAAGAGGATAACAATTAATTTATCCTGATCTAAAAGCCCTCTAGATTAATAGTTAGCTAAACTCAGTTTTATGTGTTTTTTTCCCCCAGGATGTTTTAACAACTGGTTAAAAAGAACTATTGAGTTATTTGTGTTCTAGTTGAGAGATATTAAATCTCTATAAATATTGTAACAATTGTACAACGGTGCGTTAATCCCACATTTACCCATGTTAGTTAGAAGGATGTGTCATTATGCAAATTTTATTGCTACTGTGACGATCTCGGCACTGGCTCTGATCTTTTCATTTGTTCAGCACACCTCATTCTCCACCCTGCTCATTCTCCACCCTACCCGCAATCAGTCCTCATCAGTTCCACCTGTTTTCAGCTCATTATAATCCCTGTGCAGATCAGAAGCCAGTGCCAGATTGTCTCAAGCCACCTGTACGAGCATTCCAGCGTTTCCTTGTTCTGCCTGTCCGTGTCTGACCTGATTCTGCCCTCCGTTACCGAGCCTGCCTGTTCCCCGTTCTGATTCTGCCTGGAGCCTTGACCCCCGCCTGTGAGTACCGGATTCTGCCTTGCCCATGTGGTTATTCTGAGCCCGCCTGTTATCGGACCTGGACCGGACCTGGACCTCGCCTATCGGATTCCCCTCTGTGCTGCGGCTGGATAACTGCCTCTCTGTGATCGGACCCGGACCCCCCTGGATAACGCCCCTGGAATTCCCTGAACGGATCATCTGCCCGCCTGTAGTCGCTCTACGGCTTCAGTCCTGGAACCCCGGCCCGAAGTTAAAGCCCAAGCTTCGGAGTCCCACTACCAGGTTAGTGATCCAGCCTCTCTCATTCTTGCCCGACACCACCAGCTGATCACTAACCTGTTGTCTCTGCTGCAGGGAGGTTTCCGGTCTCTGAGCGAGCAGCGAGCTCCGAGTGCCTGCGGCGGCGCATCTTTAATAAACTTGCTTAAAACGTCACTGACCTGTCTGGTTTGAATTCTGGATCCAGTTTCCTGTTCATTACAGCTACCTTATCCATTCTAGCCAGTAACCTTTTCCTTGTGTTTTATTGATGCCTGCAGGAGTGGCTGAACTCAGCTTACTCTAAGATGTTCATTAAATGAAATGTAATTTAAAAGTTTAGATTACTCTGCTTATATAATGGAAACAAATTAATTCATTTATTTATTCAACTGTTGATATAATACCCACTTAATTTATGAGGTTGCTCTATGATTCCATCAAGTTGCTTCTTTAAAAGTTTTCACCTTTACATAATCCTAATGTGTTTCATAATGTGTGTTTTGTTTTTATAAATGTTTTCATAAAATGGCAGCCCACTGCTCCCCAAGAGGGATGGGTTAAAAGCAGAGAACAAATTACGTTGTAATGTATGTTTCAATGAAAATAAAGATGATATTACTACTATTACTATTACTACTAATTGTGTGCAAAAAAATCTGAAGTGAAATGCATAAAAAAAAGTGTCTGCCGAACTCATCTGTGTTTTTTGTCAAAGGGTTTCCGATGCCAAAGTCATAGTCCTTGCCATTATCCATTTTCAGTCCAATGTCTGAGGTCAGCAGCACAACATTCTCCTTCCCTTTAAGAGCCCATCCTCCAGTTCTTGCGCCTGAAAACAGAACGAATTCTGCCAGCATTTTTTGCCAAAGAAGCGCTCCATTAACCAGATGAATTTCGTTCCACTTAGCTCCGCCTAGCTTCACTCACATCCATCTGGGACCTCTTCCATAGAGAGTGATTTCTTCAACCAGTTGTATTGTCCAGCGTATCAGGATGCAGGGCTGGAGTTTCATAGATGTGACGTAGTGGAGAAGCGACCGTGAGACTGTTTTGATTCACACAACAATGGCGGCTCGCATCGAGGAAGCAAGCGTTTACATTGATGCTGCTATTTCTTCGGTGTTGTCCAATCTACCAAATATTGTTTCATTAAAAGAACATCAGAGAACGGCTCTGAAGGCTTTTGTTGGTGGAAACAATGTTTTCGCCCTTCTCCCGACCGGATTTGGCAAGTTTTGTTTTTTCCTGCGTCGCTCTCATCAGCGTCACAGGTTGGCTTCGGTGTGAGTGGTTGAAATAGCACGTCGATAAAGATGAAAGACAAGTGGCTTATCCTTTTTTTTTTCCCTTTTTTGGCTTATCCAATCATATGCAAGGATTTTTGATAAGGCCCAGCCTTCTGAAACGCCATTCCTATGGATCAGTTCCAGATGGATGAGTGGAGCTAGGCGGAGCGAAATTAATTTGGCTAGGGTCAGGTTAACGCTCCATAGGTTAAAAAGAAAATAACAGCAAAGCAGTCACAAACATAACTACAGTGTTCCGTCTAAAATGACAAACATAAAAGAAATAAAAAGGATAAAAAATTATTCAAACTTTGCCCCTGATAAAATAAAACTCAAAACTGGATCAGGCTGAAGTCAATGACATCACCTTTTCTCCTTGTCCCAAAGATCAGCCCCCATGTCACTGTGGCATCGTTTTGGTATTCTCTCGCATCTGAGAATGTCTAAAAAGAGTCTACAATCTCTCTGTTAGCACATTTCTATCATTTTGACCAGGTTTCTTTGCAAAGAAAAAGCAGAAATATAGAACTGTTAATAGAAGAAAGCAACAAACATTTTTAAGACACCACCTTTCTCTACTGGCATACCTTGGTTAAAACCTAGCATAATTTAGTGTCCAAATCTGATTATGACTCCTTACCGTACTAATTGAACTGTCTTCTCAGAGTCTTCTGTTGGCAGAAAGGTGGTGTCTCCTTTAATCTGAAAGCAATAACTCAGAGAAAACAAGAGTTTTCTCAAAACAAGAGAGTCGCATGCAGTTAAAACCCTGGTTCCCTTAGTGTCACTTTAGACAACTTTATTTGTTTACCAAAAAAACTAAAACAAAATTGACACAATTATGTCTTTTTCAATATGACATAGGTTTTTGACTTATTACAAACTTTTTTGATATCCTTCTGGCTTTATTTTATTTTTTCCCTCTGACATAGTTTTCGTGCCCCAGGCCAAAACAGACACACAGATTTGTTTATCATATCTTTTGTCCTTCTCAGGTTATATTGTCCCTCTGAGGTTCACCTAAGATCAGCATAACTGGATAACATCTGATGATTTTGTAACTGATGACGTGTTTAATGTGGCCTTCCTGATATTCTGATGCTTTACAAAATTTCTCTTTAGTTGCATTCAAATTCCAAGTAAAAAAGAAATAAAATAAATAGAATAGAAAACCCTTAGAAAAAGCAACCATATTTAGTTCCACACAGTTTTGTTCAAACCTAAAGCACAGTTTTTTACATCTATTTACATCAAAGATCATGTATATCTAAACTTCTTTCACACAGACTGGTTTGTGACGAATCATTATTATTACAAGCAATGAGATCTCAGAAATTATAAATTACTTTAGGGCAAAAAAAACAAGTGATAGGACCTGTGCCTAATGTTATAAAACAGTAAACTCAACAAACTTTATGTATGGCTTATTACCAGTTCCAATTTTCTAACAAAGCTGAAATATTTTCATTCAAGCCATGTTAATTTCTGTGTATTTGGCCCAGATATTTAATGTGGAAAAAACAAACATTTGTTATCGAAGTCTCTCTTTTCCCTTCAGAAGCTGAGGATGACCCAAGCAGCATGAACCCTGCAGGCCCCATGCTGCCAGCAAAAGTGGGAAATAACTGCATGAACTTTTAGTGGACACTGGAGCTACATATTCCATTATTCCCAGACAACCACCAGCGTGTGGGTTGTGGACCAAGACTGTGTCACTGAGGAGCTTCTCAGGGAAGGAACAGCGTCTGCCGTTGTAACACGTGGGGGAAGAGTTTGCTGACATCTATTGGGGACTGTTAACAGAGTCTGCTACAACTGGTGTCCTCAGTGTTTCAGCTATGGAAGCCCTGGATACAAAGTCTGAGTTCCTACTCATCTCCACCTGGCACGCCACACATCACTCTGTTCTATGACAGGAACCATACAGACTGGTAACAAGAATCTTTATCAGCAGAACTTGGAGGTAAAACACAGACAGTCATTTCTAGAAATATATATGTGGCACATGAGCGTGTGGCAGCTGCAGTGATGCTACTGCTGAACAACTACAATGGTATATGATGTCAGATGAAACGTTTCCTCATTTTTCTCTTTCTCTCCATGTTGAGCCCCAGGCAAAGGAATTAGGGGACGTGGTAAAATGTTCCCTTCAGGCCACTGATTGGGCTCCTACCAGTGTTGCAGGTTTGCTGTTTTCAAAATCAACTAATACCTATCAAATTGTCTGGGATGTAACTGATCAGTTTCTATTTAACTTGAGCTTTTGACTTGTTATCATGGCCAGGAAGGCACTGATCTTAATGAGCAACGGATGTGTTCCCATGTGCTCCAGTTACATTTAAGGTCACTATTGACTGTCCTATCTAGGTGAACCAGTACCCCCATAAATCTTAAGCAGAGAAAAGGAGTGCTGATATCATTGCAGGCCTCATGAAGCTGAAGCGCAAGTTCAATTGAAGAAACTCATCGCCTGCCTCCATTCAATCAGAGTCCGATCCGCCTCTGATGTGAGCCAATCAGCTACGAACCGCACCTCCATGAAGCCAATCAGCATCCTGCGCTCATCTTAAAAGCAACTTCAAATCCACGTCTCAGCCTGCTAACCAGCAAGTGCAAACGGATTGCATGTCGGATTTCGAATCAGATGTCCGATTCAAGACGATAACAACTTATCCTCAAATCCTGCTGCTCATAGGAACGCCATCTAGCCGCACATCCATTCTCTCCGATCTCTGTATTCACTCCAGCATATCTTAACCAGCACTGACCTGGATTCACTCTATCAGCTGGCCTTCTTCCGCTGTGGCGTCTCATTTCGTAACCCAACCTCTGTTTTCCATCAGCTCCGATTCCTGGCGCAATGAACTTAGCAAATCCCGGTTTGCGCCAAGCGACGAAGACGCCGTCCCAACTCTGACTCAGCTCCCGCTCCGCTTCGTAGTGCTGAGAGGCCATCCTCCCGTATCGTCCTGCGCAACTTTCAGCCGGATCTCCTCTCATGCCCGCTCCTAGCAGCTCAAGGTAACATGTATCCACTCATGTTTTCATTCATATTACATGCATTTCGCTCATCATGCTTCTGAACTGTCCATCTATTTAGGCAGAAGTATCCCATCCATTCCAATGTTTGTTTTCGTTTTCTTCTTCTTCTGGTTTTGGCGGTTGGCAACAGGCTTGTATTAGCATTACTGCCACCTACTGGTTGCAGTATGGTTCGTGATGGACTCCATATATCTTCTCTTATTTCATAATTATGTCATTCTAATTTAACTCATTGTTCATATTTTCTACAGTCATTTCTTGTCCATAGTATGCTTCGATTTTAAGTGTTAATTAAGTTTGTAGGTGAAATGTTAACCTTGTTATCATTCTCCTCTTTTCTTTTGTTTTTCCATTTTCTGTGTTCTCTTACTATCTTTGATATGGTAACGTTCTTCACATCTCCCCTTTATCATCAACCTGCAGGCTGTATTAGCAAATGTCTCAGCATTTTAAATCTCTGATTTTGTCATTCAAAGACTTACTATTGGCAATCCTTCCGCATTAAGTACCTTCAATGTCATTCACGTTCAGTTTAACCGGACAGTAGGGTTGAGTTGTTACTTAACCCATTTTATTTCAGAGGTGCATTTTAAATCCAGCAACTTATACCAATTGTTATTAAAACCGCTGCAACTCTGGTGCAATTTGGCATCCGTTCGGAACAGTCTGTACTGGTTCAGATCTCTTATTCATGCTGACCACACCACTTTGTCACTCTTGTCTTTCATCGGTCAGTTTAATGTTTTGCTAATCAATTACTTCAGGTGTTGTGAAATTATACATGTTAAAGTTCTTTAATGTTCTTGTTTGTAGGTATTGTCTGATGAATGTCAGCTGGGAGCTTTCTTGTGGAAGATGTCTTGCTTATGCTTTCTTGCGGAAGATGTCTTGCAGATGATGCACATAGAGAAATGGGTGATCATGACAAGATGCAACACAGGTGACAGGATGCATAACAGAATGCTTGACGCATGCATGAGAGAACACATGACAAGACGCAGGACCAGATGTGACAAGACGTACAAGAGAGTGCAACAGGATACATAACGAATGCATGACAGATGCATGAAAGGATACATAACAGAATGAGTGACAGGATGTGACAGGATAAACTGACAATATGAGTTGCGATATGAATGAAAGTATACATGTGATGAATGATGATATGAAAGAAGCATGAAAGATCAACTATACGATAGCAGAGTTACAGACTGTGATGATTATGAATGATAAACTCAATTTGAAAAAGTGAAACATGAAGGGTCTGGCGAGACATGTGAAAAGTTTCAATCCACCACCAGTATTTGCAGTTAGATTACCTTAAAGCTGAGAGGGCATTGAGCAGCTAAAATGAATGGATGCTCAGAACGATGTGTGAGGCATGATGATGATGACCATGGCCCATTGAGCATCTTATGGTCACTTCCTCTCATAGATCTTCCTTTCACTATTCTCAGTTTGTCCTTTCTCAAATTAAACTTGTCGGCCTGCAAATTGAGTTCTAGGTGTTGATCTCAACTTGGTTCCAGCATGGCTTCCTGCCTGCAGTTCAGCTTTCTAATTCACAAGAGATCAGTCTCATTCCATATCAGTTATTTCCGTCAGCTGCCCTCCTCGCTCGGTCACCTCAATCTCACAAATGCATCATTGCCAGAGTCACGCTTTACCTCCAGGCAGCTCGAGTTCACTAAATTCGTTCTTTCCTTCTTGAACAGATACTCTGGTTGAGAGCTGCCATTCTGACCGTCTGGTCTGCTTCTCGTTTGGATCGGAATATATTTCTATAATGTCTTTCTGTCGTAGATGTGTTTAAAATTTACGGATGCTGCCATCCATAGGTTTTGGGGGGTTCTTTATAATTATTTCACAGATTCCTGATCACTCAAACAATGGGCCATGGTCATCATGTTCTTTATAATTGTTTCACAGATTCCTGATCACTCAAACAATGGGCCATGGTCATCATCTCTCCTCTCCTTTCAGTCATCATCATCATGCCTCACACATCGTTCTGAGCATCCATTCATTTTAGCTGCTCAATGCCCTCTCAGCTTTAAGGTAATCTAACTGCAAATACTGGTGGTGGATTGAAACTTTATACATGTCTCGCCAGACCCTTCATGTTTCACTCTTTCAAATTGAGTTTATCATTCATAATCATCACAGTAGCTGAGTTCATCTAGCTTCCAAGACGTTCCTCCATCCTCAACCCATCAGAGTGTTTTCTCCTTTCAGTCATCATCATCATGCCTCACACATCGTTCTGAGCATCCATTCATTTTAGCTGCTCAATGCCCTCTCAGCTTTAAGGTAATCTAACTGCAAATACTGGTGGTGGATTGAAACTTTTCACAAGACATTCAATTCAATTTCAATTCAATTTTATTTATATAGCGCCAAATCATGAAACATGTCATCTCAAGGCACTTTACAAAATCAAGTTCAATCATATTATACAGATTGGGTCAGATTATACAGATTGGTCAAAAATGTCCTATATAAGGAAACCAGTTGATTGCTTCAAAGTCCCGACAAGCAGCATTCACTCCTGGGGAACCGTAGAGCCACAGGGAGAGTCGTCTGCATTGTACATGGCTTTGGTACAATCCCTCATACTGAGCAAGCATGAAGCGACAGTGGGAAGAAAAACTCCCCATTAACGGAAAGGAAAACCTCCGGCAGAACCGGGCTCAGTATGAACGGTCATCTGCCTCTGGGGTTACAGAAGACAGAGTAGAGACACAACAACAGAGACAAAAAAGCACAGAAGCACACATTGATCTAGTAATCTGTTCTACATTAGATGGTAGTAGCGGGTGAGCCGTCTTCTCTGGATGATGTCATAGTTAACAGAACGCCAGACCAGGTGTACCTACTATGAAGAAAAAGAGAGAGAGAGCAAAAAGTTAAAAGCTAAAATGACGACAGTCATTTCAATGTAATACAATGCAAAACTGGAGAACAGTAGACTGAAGAACAGTAGAAATCAGTAGAGTGAGAAAATTAGACTCTGATGTCCTCCAGCAGCCTAGGCCTATCACAGCACAACAATAGAGATAGCTCAGGGTATGAGCCACTCTAACTATAAGCTTTGTCAAAAAGGAAGGTTTTAACATTAGTCTTAAAAATAGATAGGGTGTCTGCCTCACGGACCAAAACTGGGAGTTGGTTCCACAGGAGAGGAGCCTGATAGCTAAAGGATCTGCCTCCCATTCTACTTTTAGAGACTCTAGGAACCACCAGCAGACCTGCAGTCTGAGAGCGAAGTGCTCTGTTAGGAACATACGGGGTAATCAGAGCTCTGATATATGATGGAGCTTGATTATTAAGGGCTTTATACGTTAGAAGGAGAATTTTAAATTCTATTCTTGATTTAACAGGAAGCCAATGAAGGGAGGCTAAAATTGGAGAAATATGATCCTTCTTGTTGATTTTCATCAGAACTCTTGCCGCAGCATTTTGAATCAGCTGAAGACTTTGAACTGCATAAGGCAGCAAGAAAGCATAAGCAAGACATCTTCCGCAAGAAAGCATAAGCAAGACATCTTCCACAAGAAAGCATAAGCAAGACATCTTCTGCAAGAAAGCATATGCAAGACATCTTCCGCAAGAAAGCATACGCAAGACATCTTCCGCAAGAAAGCATCTCTGCTCACTTCTCCTTGTTCATTTCTTTCATTTCATCCTAATCATCTCCCATTCAAATCACTATCCCATCACACTGCCTTATGAGCATACAGATGCTCTGACCTCGGCATTTTTGGGGGGAACATCCCTGTTCTCATACATCTACTTATGCATATTAAAGTATAATTCAGCGTTAATGTTCCTGCCGAGGTCTGAGCGCCAAAGACTTAAAATATTGTGTCAATAAAATCCTTCTAATTGCCATTTCTTTCTCTGTGAGTTTTTCAGATTGAAATGAAGCTGAAGCGCAAGTTCAATTGAAGAAACTCTTTGCCTGCCTCCATTCAATCAGAGTCCGATCCGCCTCTGATGTGAGCCAATCAGCTACGAACCGCACCTCCATGAAGCCAATCAGCATCCTGCGCTCATCTTAAAAGCAACTTCAAATCCACGTCTCAGCCTGCTAACCAGCAAGCGCAAACGGATTGCATGTCGGATTTCGAATCAGATGTCCGATTCAACCCACCCCCAACCCCACCATCGTAGCTGAGTTCATCTAGCTTCCAAGACGTTCCTCCATCCTCAACCCATCAGAGTGTTTTCTCCTCTCAGTCATCATCATCAAGCCTCACACATCGTTCTGAGCATCCATTCATTTTAGCTGCTCAATGCCCTCTCAGCTTTAAGGTAATCTAACTGCAAATACTGGTGGTGGATTGAAACTTTTCACATGTCTCGCCAGACCCTTCATGTTTCACTCTTTCAAATTGAGTTTATCATTCATAATCATCACAGTCCGTAACTCTGCTATCGTATAGTTGACCTTTCATGCTTCTTTCATATCATCATTTATCACATGTATACTTTCATTCATATCGCAACTCATATTGTCAGTTTATCCTGTCACATCCTGTCACTCATTCTGTTATGTATCCTTTCATGCATCTGTCATGCATTCGTTATGTATCCTGTTGCACTCTCTTGTACGTCTTGTAGCATCTGGTCCTGCGTCTTGTCATGTGTTCTCTCATGCATGCGTCAAGCATTCTGTTATGCATCCTGTCATGCATCCTGTCACCTGTGTTGCATCTTGTCATGATCACCCATTTCTCTATGTGCATCATCTGCAAGACATCTTCCGCAAGAAAGCATAAGCAAGACATCTTCCGCAAGAAAGCATAAGCAAGACATCTTCCGCAAGAAAGCATAAGCAAGACATCTTCCGCAAGAAAGCATAAGCAAGACATCTTCTGCAAGAAAGCATACGCAAGACATCTTCCGCAAGAAAGCATACGCAAGACATCTTCCGCAAGAAAGCATCTCTGCTCACTTCTCCTTGTTCATTTCTTTCATTTCATTCACCTAATCATCTCCCATTCAAATCACTATCCCGTCACACTGCCTTATGAGCATACAGATGCTCTGACCTCGGCATTTTTGGGGGGAACATCCCTGTTCTCATACATCTACTTATGCATATTAAAGTATAATTCAGCGTTAATGTTCCTGCCGAGGTCTGAGCGCCAAAGACTTAAAATATTGTGTCAATAAAATCCTTCTAATTGCCATTTCTTTCTCTGTGAGTTTTTCAGATTGAAATGAAGCTGAAGCGCAAGTTCAATTGAAGAAACTCTTTGCCTGCCTCCATTCAATCAGAGTCCGATCCGCCTCTGATGTGAGCCAATCAGCTACGAACCGCACCTCCATGAAGCCAATCAGCATCCTGCGCTCATCTTAAAAGCAACTTCAAATCCACGTCTCAGCCTGCTAACCAGCAAGCGCAAACGGATTGCATGTCGGATTTCGAATCAGATGTCCGATTCAACCCACCCCCAACCCCACCATCGTAGCTGAGTTCATCTAGCTTCCAAGACGTTCCTCCATCCTCAACCCATCAGAGTGTTTTCTCCTTTCAGTCTTCAGCACTCCATATCACCTCGTTATTGGTCCGGCAGAAGACCACCATGTTGGGCCCGGTTCTGCCAGAGGTTTCTTCCCAAAGGGGAGTTTTTCCTCTCCACAGTCGCTTCAAGCTTGCTCATCATGGACAGTTCATGCAAACCTGTGTTTATGAAGTTGGACATCTATCTTAAACAGATCACCATATGGACTGAACAAACTTCTTCTATCTCCACTCCACCACCAGTTTCGGACCTGGGGGGAACATCCCTGTTCTCATACATCTACTTATGCATATTAAAGTGTAATTCAGCATTAATGTTCCTGCGAGGTCTGAGCGCCAAAGACTTAAAATATTGTGTCAATAAAATCCTTCTAATTGCCATTTCTTTCTCTGTGAGTCTTTCTGATTGAATTTGCAGCTGGAGTTTTACAACGCTCTGCCTCAGCCTAGAACGCCCTCATTCTTCCAATAGAAAAGGAAGGCACTAGTAAATATTGCATGCCACGTGATCTTGGAGTTATAAATTCTGTGTTTAAAAATAAAACACCTACAAATTCTGTGCCTAACCTCTGTCCTCTGCCCAGAAACACTACTCTCAATTAGTTTAAAGTTTTAAGGTCAGTATAGATAAATTGCATGTTGCCAGGACCCAGGTGTCTTTCCTGGACTGTGTTATTTCTGGCATAGCATTTGAACAAACCTAAACTACTGCCCGTGAAAGACGTGTTGTCTTTTTGGGATTAACTGGCTACAGTTGCACATACATTCTTGGGTACACTGATCTCACACAAGCTTTAAGGGACCTTGTGAAGATGCAAGGTATGACAAAATTGAATAATGTTTTGATTTGGACTCAAGAAGCCGAGGTAGCGTTTGTCCTACTTTAAGAAAGACTAGCATATGCAGCTGAGTTGACTCTCCCTGACTACTCTTTACCATTTGTATTTGATGTTTCTGTAACAAAACTAGCAGTAAATGGAGTTTGTTTCAGAAAAAAGTATGTGTGTGTGTGTGTGTGGGGGGGGGTGAGAGTGTTAATGCACATATCAGTAATGTTGGATTACATGGAAAAATGTCATCCCCAATGCACACAACATGCAGCTGCAATTGCCTAATTGATTTAAAAATTTAGTCATGGGACATATATATGTTTTGATAACTCACAGTGTGGTGGCTTATGTAAATTCACAAAGCTTCACTATGACTGCACTCAGACAGCACAGGCTGTCAAAAATCTTGAAGTCACCCAACATCACATTCATACACAAAGGCATAAACATGGCAAATAGTATGACTGATGGTGAACCCCATCAATGTGAGAAACTGGTGTCGAGGAGGGAAAAATGAGGTCAGATTTGGAAGTCAGTCCTATTGAAGGCCCCCAGGTGAGACAGTAGTTTACAGAAGGTTGTTGTTTCAGGCAGGACAGTTAAGGATTGAAAGCTGCATATGCCGTGTTGGAACTAACAGGATCATGATTTGTGACAAGTTGACAGAAAGATAAGAAAAGATGAAGGGGATGCGGAGCAGAGGAGCCTCAGAGGAATGTTAGAGTAGGAAGGATGCTGTAAAAGGACCTGATGGAGGAGGTTGTTTCCTCCAGGATTAAAACAGGAGCTTTTTCTGAAGCACATGGAGTAGGACATGTGGGTGTCAAACAGATGTTGGAAAATCGAAGGACTGGTGGCATCCATTCATGTCAGATATGGTGAAATGTTTTGTAAAAACGGTACAGTGTGTGGACAGGATGTAAGTACCCCGGTTTGATCCCAGTGCCGGCACTCTGGGTCCCTGAGCAAGAGCCTTACCCCCAGATCGCTCCCGGGCGCCGCACATAGCAGCCCACTGCTCCCCAAGGGTGATGGGTTAAAAGCAGAGAACAAATTTCGTTGTAATGTATGTTTCAATGACAATAAAGATATTACTATTACTATTACTATTACAGTTTAATCCAAAGAAAACTGGCATGATTACAGGAATACTTCCTTTGATTACAAACGAGAAAGACATTATTCTTGATTACATAAACATGGTGACCCCTGTCAGAGGTTTTAAGTATTTGCTTGTGTGTGTATGCTTTTACAGGATGACCAGAGGCCTAGCTTGCTGAAAGAGAGGACAGCAAAACTGCGATAAAATGTCTCATTAACCATTACATTCCTATGCATAGTTTCCCTGAAAAGAGAAGGACCAACAATGGAACCCATTTCAACAATCAGGACCTGCACCGAGTGGAGTCCAGTTTAGGACTCAAACACAGGTTTGGTACGGTGTATCATCCTCAATCAAAGGGGAATGTGGAAATGATTAATTAAAACCTGAAAAACCAATTGAGTAAAATTCAGCCAAGATTTATGGGGCCCTACCAGGTGGTCGAAGGAACCTTGCATGTGGTCAGGTTGAAAGGAAAAGCGCAGACGTGGTTTCATTGGAGTCAGTGCGGGCCCGTACCGGAATTCCATTGGTCACTGAAGGATGTCCAGGAGGACCTCACAGAGTGGGTCATGTTGTTTGCGCTCAGTCAGCTGCAAGCAGGACCAGATACAGGGGCAGAATAATCCCCTGTGGATCTTGACAACACAGATAGTCCACCCTGTGTTGAAGATTTATCTGGAAGAATTATCGCATACTGTTCTATTTGGGTCTTAGGTTTCCTTTTTTGTGATGGTCTGATACATCACTCCCAGAATTAAGAAGGGTAGCGTGAATTTGAAAATTCCATCTTATCAGATGCGCTTTAATTGTGGGGCTCAGGAAACATAATTGGTTTTGGCTAAGTTTTAAAGGTGATTTCTTATTAGAGATCAAAAGGGGGAATTGTTATGGAAATATATAACAGTTTTTGTGTTAACATGTATTTTTTCTTAAAGCCCAAAGAAACATACTGTTATCATTAAAACTAGCTGGGAGCAGTTATGAGCTAACGCACCCTGTTGGTGGTGAAACACCCACGGTGGACCCAGCTCTTTTTACCCTTCAGGCGACCCCCACTTAAATACTGTATTTGGATGGCAGGCGCTTGAAACAGAAAAGTATACTTAAACTTATTTAATATACTAAGGACAGTGAAAGGGTTACAGACACATCAGCGCTGATGGGCTCTTGATCGGCAAGAAGCCCCAATTGCTCATCACACAAACATTATAAAGGAGTTTAGGTTTGCACCCAGGCAGGGGCCGTACACATCCTTCCTGTGTCATCAGTAGAGAAACTGTGTCACCTCTGGGGTGTTATCTGGTAGATTTGTGTCATCTCCTTGTGTCCGGTGCTATCTAAGTGTGGCATGACGTTCTGAGTTAAGCAGTTAATTCCACTGACCCAGTTGATATCTTAACAACTGTATTTAACTGTAAGAAACAATACTGTTGCTGCAGAAAAAGCGTACCCTTCAGGCGACCCCCACTTAAATACTGTATTTGGATGCAAGGCGCTTGAAACAGAAAAGTATACTTCAATTTATTTAATCTACTAAGGACAGAGAAACGGTTACAGACACATAAGCGCTGATGGGCTCTTGATCGGCAAGAAGCCCTGACTTTCCATCTCATCAAATATTATATAGGAATCTAGGTACATACCCATACACTTCCTAACTGTGTCATCAGTGGAGAAAATGTGTCACCTCCGGGGTGTTATCGGATAGATTTGTGCCATATCCTTGTGTCCGGTGCTATTTAAGTGTGGCATGCAGTTCCCGGGTTAAGGGGTCCGTTCCACTTGACCCAGTTGATATCTTAATAAAGTTTACACAGGGGGAGGACAACAGGCACAATTCACAGGATATTTACTTTTAAGGTTTGAAAGCAATTTTATGGTTCTTGAGGTCATCTGGGTTGACCCCTAAAAGGACAGTTGGGTGATTAATCAGCCTTACTTCACAAAGACTCTTGGGAGAACAGTCTCCTTTGTTTCGGAGCAGATAGAACCTGAAGCCTCAATGTCTGGGCCATCACACCGCCAAATTCATCAGGAGGGGCTCTGCAGACTATTAGAAATTCTATGCTTTAGAAAAAGGGCTGACATGACGATGGCATGACATGTCAGGTAATGTAGATGTTTTTGTCTCACTTGGAATGCCAATGGTAATAAATATGCATATTTTAAATGTTTGTCTCTGATAATTTGTTCCTCCCTTTGTTACCAAATCTCCAAACCAGGTGAGTCGGGCCTTCAATGAACGAGATACGAAGAAGTAACCGGCCACGTGTTAAAAGCAATAGAATTTTTCCAGAGCTAGATTAGCTTTAACCTTTGGCCGGATGTATGCTGCAAAGATGATAACACAGCTGAGCTCTCTAACAAGTTTTAATGGTCTGCATTTAACTGCAAAGGTATTCCAGATCAGGGGAGCAAAATGTTCCAACCATCTTTGCTGCTGTGCATCAAGCATTATCAATGTAAATTGCCAGGCCTCCTCCCTTCCTTCTTTGTGCAGCAGCTGTGCAATCTCCTCCAGCTGTCCTGCAGCATCAGGAACATTGCTGTCTAACCACCTTTCTGTGAAAATCGCTACACAGCTGTCCATCGTACATGCTGTGATTCTTAACTGGATCTTACATTGGCCAAAACGAGGCTCGGTAGCATTGGTCTGTGTGGGTTGGCTTTTAGCTGAGTGCATAGGCCTCCTTGTTTGACCCATTGTTTCCTCTTGTTTTTACACCAGGTGCTGGCTCTCCAAGACAGGGAAAGTGGGGGTTTTGTTGTCCAGGTCAGATCAGGATACATAAAGTCTAGTTATGACAGTTGGTACGATCCATATACTCCAGAGTTGAATCTCAATTCCAACAGCTCTTCAAGCACTAATCCAATATAGTGGTGAAGTGGTGAAAACACAAATACAAACAAAATGTTATGTTCTTTTAGGGTTTTCTGATTGCATACATTGTCTCAGCTTCAATCAGAAACATTGTTCTCATTGCAGTTGATCCCTATGTGACTATTTGTGAGCCCCTGCATTACCCCATTAAAATAACTATGGCTTGAGTCAAATGCTGTATTTGCCTGTGTTGGATCTGCAATGCTTTTTACAGGCTTTTCTTATTGAATAACAAGCTGTTTCAGCCTGAAAGGAATAGTTCATATATTGGACAGTGTGCATTTGTTGCCCACCTTGTTGATGGGACTTTGTAGTTTTTTTCTCAGTTACCGCCATCATAGTTTTGTATGTCAGAGTATTTGTAGTGGCTGTGTCTCAGGCTCTTGCCTTGCACTCTCATGTTACAGCTGTTCCTGTTTTATCCCTAGTCTAGAAAAACTATTTGTCACTTAGCAGATACTGCAACATGGCTCCAGTGAGGCCAACATAATGTAGACAGTCTGAGATGACTACTCATCTGGCTTGTGTTATGGAAATATATATTCAGTTTTTGTGTTAATCATGTATTTTTCTTAAAGCAATAAAGAGTTGTGTAACTCTAAATAATATGGATAAACTGTGTGGCTTGGAGTGAAGAGAGGATGGAGTCTGCAGACTCACTAACAGGCAATAAATTAATTTAATCGTCGTGTGGGATACTAGGCAAAGTGGGAGTCATGTGAGGTTTTATGGGGAACCCTTCAAGGTGGTTTACAGTTTGAAAGCTTTTTTATTGTTCTTTATGTTTTTCTTGGTAGAATCCTAAAAACACCAAGTCAATTAATTTAAAGTTAGTTCCTGAGATGACACTGGAATGCAGATCTGTTTTTGCTTGTGAGAACATAAGCACAGATAGAATGAGTGTGTACACAGCCCCAGACGTCATCCAGTCACTCCGTGAGGGGTGGGCCAGCTATCAAAAAAGGCGCCCCTGGGCGGTTTCGGGCAGACACTACCTTACAATGGACGGGTGGACTCCAGGTTATACTAAATGAAAATTATGATAACATGTGTAAGTGTGTGTCTCCCCTTGAAATTCCAATTGTAATAAATATATGTATATTCTAAGTGTTTTGTCTCTGATAATTGTTTTCTTCCTTTGCTGCCAAATCTCCAAACTGGGTGAGGCAGGCCGTAGTGAATGAAATAGGAAGCACTAGAGTCCGTCTTATCACTTGTAATGACTTTTGCACACCAAACACTGCATGTTCTGATCTGCCAGCTAAACCCTGCATTGAAGTTGCTTTATGTCATAAATTAACCCTGGGTACAAGGGGACTTGACCTCAACCAGCAAACAGGAAGCTCTCTTTTCCAGTAAAAAACAAGTATCTTGCATGCTAAAATGCAAGCACCCAGTTCTAGCCTCTGCTATTAAGAAGAAGAACAAGGAGGAAAAGAAGGTCTTGAGAACATGAGACTTTACTGCTGTTAACCTAAAACATCTTCTATCTGTTGGATGAACAAAAATACGTTGCATCTTGCTAAAGTCAAAGTTTAACAAAGCTTTACCTTTTCAGGAAGAGTCATCAGAACATTTATCAACACATAATCATAACACAAAGTGCTAGGGGGTATATAACTCAGTTTTTAGAGGCACTTTTTTATTGAGATGCGTTTTCTTTCTTGTGCCATTATACACACTGTTGCATGTAAACCAGATCTTCTGATAAACAAAATATGATGTGCAGCATTAACTAGCAAGTGAGTATAAAAGTTACATATTTTTAAAAGAATAAATGAGTCACATAACTTGATACATGTATAGCCATGGGGTGGCCAAGGATTCTGTTATAATACTATCATGTCCTGTGACCCAAACATCACTCTATCACACATGCTGTCTTTGATGGGACAGTCTCACCATTACACTTTCCCTGATATAAAGCTGTCTAAATGTGAGTATAGTCTCTACAAGAAGGGACAGAGCAGACTGGACATCTTGAAGAAGCTTATAGGTCCTTCAGTGTTTGTAGCAAGATGCTGCGGACCTTTTCTGTTGTGTAGTGTGTTATCTCTTCTGCCATTATCTGTTGGGGGCAGCAATAGATGCAATTGACTTGAAGCATCAGAGTAACTGACTCGATGAAAGCTTGTTGAGCTTCTTAAAATAAAAAACGGCTCTATTCTGGGGACTTATCTAGGACCTCTAGAGATAATTTTAAATGGAAGTATTCTTTTTTTCTTTTTTTTTCCTTTTTTTTCCCAGTGTCCTGTCTAGCAATGTGGCAATAAGAATTGATATCTTAATGCCAAATAGAGCTCGACAGATTTTACTTTCACAAGTGGAGCAAACAGCTTTCGCCATAATGCTCCGCTTGATTTGTGCGTGTAAATAGCTTTATTGTGATTCCTGCAGGGAGAATTTCAAATTATATGGACACTACAATGGGAAAGTAGGAGAGTAAAAGAAAAACAAGAAGAGAAAAAAAGAAAGAAGAGGTGAAAGAAAGAAGAGATAAAAGGAAGAGAATGATAAAACGTCCTCTGTCTGCTCCATCACCTGGAAAGAGACAAAAAAAGAACAGCACAACCAACAGACATAAAGCAACAGATACAATCGTGTAACACCTTGATACCATTGCTAAATCATATGTATTATTATTTAAGCTGACATGTGTAATGTGATACCTAAAAAAGAAAGTAAAAGAAAGTAAATAAATAAATTATAGCCTTTCTGTATATAAGTGAACATTTAATACCTGGGACCCAGCACCTGTGGGAGTTTGTGAGAGTGCACTAGTTTAGGTGAAAATTTATCCAGAAGGAAATAGTTCGATAGTGATTGTGGAGAACCGAAGACCCACCTTCCCCGAGCAGAGAGGCAGGAGTCGGGGGACCCGTAACCCCGGACTCCCAAAGGGGCCCCCAAAGCAGTGCGCCCGAGAGGGGCCTTTACAGGAAATCTGCAACCCCCCGAGGAAAGAAGAGAGACGACCCCGAGGAAATCCCCCAGCCACCGCAATGCCGATGCCCCCAAGAGCCGCGGGGACGAGTCCGTGGGCTCCGCCGGCAGCCGGCCGCGCTGAAGTGGTCCTGGCCATGGACCACTTCAGCGTAAATGGAAGTATTCTTCATACATGAACACTATGGACAACTCTGAGCATTCTCTTCATCAGATTGTCATACAACAACAGAGTGTCTTCAGTGAGAAGCTTGTTTGACAGAACACTACAGGAGATATTTCCTGCATGCAGCCATGCACAGCTCGTTAAAGACATTCTAATAACATGAGTTATACCAACATTTAATTTCCCTTTGGGATTAAGAATGTATTCCTTTCTTAAATGTACTCAAAAATAAGTAAATACACATTACCGTGATAATGTACCTGCACTTTTCAGAAGGGGTAAAAGCAGTGATGTGCAGTCAGGGGAGGCAAGTGAGGCCAGGCCTCACTTGTCATCATGGAAAGAAAGAAAATATATAATAATAATATAAATTGTGACTCACTCAGTCATTTGTAATAAGTCATTTTTTGATCTAATTTCCTCATTTTTGATCGTATTCTCTTTAGAATCGCAGACTTTTTGCTATTTTTCATGTAAATCCTTGGTGGTGCTTGATCGCGAAGCCAGTGAGGCTGCAGCGAGCTTGGCATCCCCTGGGATTGCACAATCCCATGTTAACTGCGCTGGCTTCCATTCTGTGAATGCATCTTCCTGTCTCTAGATCATGATTTTCCACAATTTAATGTATGTGGATAGCTTATTGTGTTTTGGTCATCAAACTGTGTGCAGATAACAGGTTTTCGTGCGCTGCTGGGTGACCATACAGCAAAGAACTGGTTGTAGGTGAGGCCGGCAGTTCCTTGGCCTCTAGGCAGGGGGCGCTCAAGGGGCACCACTCGTGATCCCAAAGCTGTAGAGTGACACCAAGTTATGGATGTATATGCTAAACAAGTAAAGTACTAAAAAGACTCTAAACATACAGCTGGAACAGGACTGATCAAGGAAGGCTTTCCTCCCTGGCAGTGATCTCCATTGAGACTGAGAGAGTTTTAAATCTGAAGAAGATAAAGAGAACTTTTACCGGAAAATGACCAATATTTTTGTTCAGAAAGAGCGCCACATGTACTTAATTTATAAGTAGAGGTAAGACAGCGATAATTATTCAAGTGTTGTTTTTAAATGTGTTACAAATGCAGAAATCCATCATAACTGTAATGAATTGTATATAAAGAACCCAAATGTTAGCCGGACACAGAGCTGAAGCTTAAAAAAAGGGGTTTATTAACAAAAAGGTCCAGGAGACAAAAGAACCGGCTTCAGGCAACACAACAAAGCAAACTCCAAAAACAGACGAGCCGAAAGTTAAACGGGCAAACGGACAGGCAGGCTAAACAAAAACAGTCAAGGGAAAAGTACTCTTACCGGGGAACTTGCACATGAGGATAACACGAGACGTCCTGGCAACAAACAGAAAACTAAAGCGGGCTTAAATAGGTAGAACAGAACAGGAGAGCAGGGCGGGACTAATTAACCAAACAGGTGGAAATAATAAAAGGAGCACACAGACTAATAAACCTAAAGTACAAAGCAAGACACAGACACTAGCTGGAACAAAAACTAATAAAGACTAAAACCGACTAAGGATAAATCCAATACAAAACAAGAAAACAGAAATAAAACCTAAGACAGAAAAGTGGCTAAACTGAAAGAAAATAACCTGAACCACAACAGAACGTTACAGAGCCCCTCCCTCAAGGGCGGATTCTAGACGCCCTTAACCGTTTCAAAAAGTACAAAGAAAACAAAAAGAAAGTCCGACCGGGCGGGTGGAGGGGGCTACAGGCTGGAGGGTCAGAATCTGAAAAAGGAAAGCCACTATCAAAGACTAACAAGTTCCTCCACAAAAAACAACCCTCAAGGGGGATCCAAATAACAAACAGTCTCTCAGCAAAAACAAGAGTCTGATGGACTTCCCCCAAAGGAGGACGGCCCCAGGCGTGATAGGTTCTCCGGCGGACGTCCCGGCGGAAGGCCCAGACGTGACAGGTTCTCCGGCGGTCGTCCCGGCGGACGGCCCAGACGTGACAGGTTCTCCGGCGGATGGCCCCGGCGTGACAGGTTCTCCGGCGGTCGTCCCGGCGGACGGACCAGACGTGATAGGTTCTCCGGCGGACGACCCCGGCGTGACAGGTTCTCTGGCGGACGGCCCAGGCGTGACCGGTTCTCCGGCGGACGGCCCAGGCGTGACCGGTTCTCCGGAGGCCGTCGGCGGAACTGGGCGACAGGAGGCCGGCGGCGGAGCAGGACCCTCAGAGACCGTTGGCGGGGCCTGAAGAGGGAGAGAATAGAACCTGGCGGCGGACTACAGGGTACGGAAGGCGCCAGACTACAGGGTGCGGAAGGCGCCGGACTACAGGGTGCGGAAGGCGCCGGACTACAGGGTGGGAAGGCGCCGGACTACAGGGTACGGAAGGCGCCGGACTACAGGGTACGGAAGGCGCTGGACTACAGACTGAGGAGGGCGCCGGACTACAGACTGAGGAGGGCGCCGGACTACAGACTGAGGAAAACGCCAGACTACAGGCTGAGGAGGGCGCCGGACTACAGGCTGAAGAAGACACCGGACTACAGGCTAAAGAAGACACCGGACTACAGGCTAAGGGCGGCATCGGACTACAGGCTGAGGAAAGCGCCGAACTACCGGCTGGGGGAAGGGGCGCCTGGTTACTGACTACAGGCGGCGGCGCCTGGTTACTGACTACAGGCGGCAGCGCCTGGTTACAGGCGACCGAAGAGGGAGCCTGACTACCGGCAACTAAAGAAGGAGCCTGGCTACAGGCGACTGAAAATGGAGCCTGGCTACAGGCGACTGACGAAGGAGCCTGGCTACAGGCGACTGAAGGGGAAGCCTGGCTACAGGCGACTGAAGGGGAAGCCTGGCTACAGGCGTCTGAGGAAAGAGCCTGGCTATAGGCAACTGAGGAAAGAGCCTGGCTACAGGCAACTGAGGAAAGAGCCTGGCTACAGGCGACTGAAGAAAGAGCCTGGCTACAGGCGACTGAAGAAAGAGCCTGGCTACAGGCGACTGGGGAAGGAGCCTGACTACAGGCGACTGAAGGGAAAGCCTGACTACAGGCGACTGAAGGAGAAGCCTGGCTACAGGCGGCTAAGGTGGGAGCCTGGTTACAGGCTGCTAAGTTGGGAGCCTGGCTACAGGCAGCTAAGGTGGGAGCCTGGCTACAGGCCGCTAAGGTGGGAGCCTGGCTACAGGCCGCTAAGGTGGGAGCCTGGCTACAGGCTGCTAAAGAAGCCACAGGACTACAGACTACAGAGGCCACAGGGCTACAGACTACAGAGACCACAGGGCTACAGTCTACAGAGGCCACATGGCTACAGACTACAGAGGCCACAGGGCTATAGACTACAGAGGCCACAGGGCTACAGACTACAGAGACCACAGGGCTACAGACTACAGAGGCCACAGGGCTACAGACTACAGAGGCCACAGGGCTACAGACTACAGAGGCCACGGGGCTGCAGGCTTCAGAGACCACAGGGCTGCAGGCTTCAGGAGACCCCGGGCTGCAGGCTTCAGGAGACCCCGGGCTGCAGGCTTCAGGAGACCCCGGGCTACAGGCTTCAGGAGGCCCCGGGCTACAGGCTTCAGGAGGCCCCGGGCTACAGGCTTCAGGAGCCAAAGTCAGACCCTTAGCCACCAGGAGTCTCAGGATCAGCTCCTGGAGGGTCTCAGAAAGAGACATCCAATAAAGTCTCTCCCAGAGTTGGCTGTCCATGAGGGTAATAAGGGGTCTTGGCTTAAGCACAACTCTGAGAGGCTCAAAGTCTCCAGGGGGCCCCGGTTGTTGAATCCCCTTCTGAGGTCCCGGGTGCCCGAAGAACGAAGGATCCCCCTGGGTTCCCACGTCGCAGGTCTGCGACGGACCCCTCTGGGTTCCCACGTCGAATGTCTGCGACGGACCCCCCTGGGTTCCCACGTCGGACGTCTGCGACGGACCCCCCTGGGTTCCCACGTCGGACGTCTGCGACGGACGTCTGCGACGGACCCCCCTGGGTTCCCACGTCGCACATCAGTGACGGACCCCTCTGGGTTCCTGCGTCGCACGTCAGTGACGAACCCCTCTGGGTTCCCACGTCACACGTCAGTGACGGACCCCTCTGGGTTCCCACATCGCAGGTTTGCGACGGACCCCTCTGGGTTCCCTCGTCGCAGGTCCGCGACGGATCCCCCTGGGTTCCCACGTCGCACATCAGTGACGGACCCCTCTGGGTTCCCGCGTCGCACGTCAGTGACGAACCCCTCTGGGTTCCCGCGTCACACGTCAGTGACGGAGCCCTCTGGGTTCCCACGTCGCAGGTTTGCGACGGACCCCTCTGGGTTCCCTCGTCGCAGGTCCGCGACGGACCCCACTGGGTTCCCATGTCGCAGGTCGGTGACGGACCCCCCTCTTCGGACTTAGGCGAAGGCAGATCCTCCCGGACCCCCTCTCGTGACTTGTGCAGAGGCAGGTCCTCCCGGACCCCCTCGTTAGGCTTGACGGGCGCCGAGGCGTCGGCCAGAACCACGGTGACAGACTCAGGAGCCGAGGCATCGACCAGACCCTCGGAGACAGGTCTTGGTCGGCAGTAGAAAGCCTGGAGGGCTGACCTATAATGTCCCTCAACCTCCTTTAATTTTTTCTCCAGCTCCTCTGAATATTGGATTAGTAGAGCCTCCCTGAGACGTTTGATGATGGGGGCAAAAGTTCTTATTTTACTCTCCAGTGTAAAATACTCCGAGTCACGGACGCCAGCAGGGGGAGCTGTGGGCCTCTCGACACTGGGAGGCGAGGAACTTCTGTCTGCTGGACCGGAAGTGGGTCGAGCCAGGGATTCGGCAGTCGGGTGAGGCCGGACTGGCTCGTCGGGCGGCTGCCCACCATTGCTGGATGGATGGCCGGCAGGCGAGCGCTTCTTCCTTCGGCGGCGAGACGGCGGGCCTAGCGGGGATGCCGGTTCCTCCCGACGGGACGGAACCGCCAGCGAAGATTCATTCGCCTCCGCGTCAGGAGGGGGAAACGGGACCGACTCAGGGAATAAGTCGGGACGGAGCTCCCAGATCATCTCGGCGTCGACCTCCAGAAAAAGGTCCGGATCCGGGATGAACGGCGATGAGGGGGACTGACAGGGTAAGTCCAGTGAACAGCGGCTTAGAGTGTGGGAGGATAGTGGTGCGCCGGTCTGAGTGAGCTTAGCTCCTCCAGAAAGGAGAGAACGTGTCGGCTTTGGGTTCATGTCTGGCCAGGACGTAATGTAATGAATTGTATATGGAGAACCCAAATGTTAGCCGGACACAGAGCTGAAGCTTAAAAAAAGGGGTTTATTAACAAAAAGGTCCAGGAGACAAAAGAACCGGCTTCAGGCAACACAACAAAGCAAACTCCAAAAACAGACGAGCCGAAAGTTAAACGGGCAAACGGACAGGCAGGCTAAACAAAAACAGTCAAGGGAAAAGTACTCTTACCGGGGAACTTGCACATGAGGATAACACGAGACGTCCTGGCAACAAACAGAAAACTAAAGCGGGCTTAAATAGGTAGAACAGAACAGGAGAGCAGGGCGGGACTAATTAACCAAACAGGTGGAAATAATAAAAGGAGCACACAGACTAATAAACCTAAAGTACAAAGCAAGACACAGACACTAGCTGGAACAAAAACTAATAAAGACTAAAACCGACTAAGGATAAATCCAATACAAAACAAGAAAACAGAAATAAAACCTAAGACAGAAAAGTGGCTAAACTGAAAGAAAATAAACTGAACCACAACAGAACGTTACAATAACTCATAAACTGTTACCGATCAAATGACAAATAATTTAGTTTTCTTTTTTTTCATCAAAGAATCCATATTTTTTCCATGTCACTTGGTGATTTGATTTGGCTCAATCAGTCTCCTTCAGCACTTTGCAATGAGTCTACTCTGTAGAGTGTATATATTTGTAAATCTGACACTGATGACGTCAGTGCCTCACCAGCTATGAACCCTACCGCACGTCACTGGGTAAAAGTGTAAAAAAGCTATCTGCCATTTGTATTGAGTAAAGGAGGTGTGGCAGCAATGCCTCACAGAGAACAAATAATCTGATATGAGGGAGGGTACAAAAATATTTGTTTTACTACAGATGCTGTTCAGAGAACTGCAGCTGTCCAAAGATGGAGATCCAATACAGAGCTGAGCTCTGTTTCCCACATCTCCTCAATGGCTCCTGCAGGAAGCCCATACTTCACTGGTCTGAAGCTGTTCTCCTGAACACTGTGTTGTCCTTCATCTCACTAATCACTGTAGTGCTCAATCTGCTCATCATCATCTCAGTCTCCCATTTCAGGCAGATATTATTTTCCTAGCATAACCTAGAGTTTAAATTTTAGAAATGTGACGTGTAATTTCTATGATCTGTTCATGATACTGTACTTGATTTGTTACTGATGTTTCCTCTGTTTCCTTCCAGGCAGCTCCACACACCTACTAACATCCTCCTCCTCTCTCTGGCTGTGTCAGACTTTCTTGTTGGTCTCCTGCTGATGCCTTTAGAGATCTACCGAAAGACAGCTTGTTGGTTTTTTGGAGATATCATATGTGTTTTATATTGTTTCCTGATTGTTCACATAGTATGTGCTTCGATTGGGAATATTGTTCTCATTTCAGTTGATCGCTATATTGCCATTTGTGACCCTCTGCATTACCCCAACAGAATTTCTACAGCAAAAGCTAAATGTTGTATGTGTCTGTGTTGGCTGTGGTATGGTTTCTTTTGCATATTCTTTTTGAAGGATGAGCTGATACAACCAGGAAGAACGAATTCCTGTGCTGGTGAATGCTCACTTATCATTCAATATGTAGTTGGAACTATTGATCTAATTTTAAACTTTATATTTCCAGTTACCATTATCATTGTCCTCTATACGAGAGTGTTTGTGGTGGCTCTGTCTCACGCTCGTGCAATGCGCTCTCACATTACATCTGTCACACTCATACGTTCATTGAATGTCATAACAAAATCGGATTTGAAAGCAGCCAGGACTCTTGGTATTCTCATTGTTGTATATCTTGTATGTTTCTGCCCATATATTTTTTACTCTCACAATGAGGTTAATATTACCAGTACATATGGCAGTTTTGTTATCTTTTTGTTTTATTTTAATTCTTGTCTTAATCCATTAATCTATGCATTGTTTTACCCCTGGTTCCGTAAAGCTATCAGACATATTGTTACTCTACAGATACTACAGCCTGGCTCTTGTGAGGTAACACTGTAGTATAGTCTGATATTTCTTCAGTCCAAAAAGATTGGAAAGACACTTGCTTTTTATTGTAGTAAATACATATTTGTTTAAGATTTTTATTTTGGGATAAGCTTCATCAAAGTAATACAGATTTACTTTAGGAATGTACTTTAGTTTCTGTATTAAATATTTCTCTTTAGTTTGTCTGTACATTTTGAACACTCAGAATCTTAAAAAAGTCAAAACTTCTTGTAAATATGGAATAACTTATTTAGCACAGATTCATTTTCTTAATCTAAAAGAATTACTGGTGGAAAAAAACAGTTGTTTTTAAAAAAGTACCCTTGAATATTTTATATCGGCATTATGATCCAGTGTACCAATGTTTGCGTGATGAAAGCCTTATTGCAACTATAAACTGATGATGTGCATCATCCATATACACACTATGTATAATTTTGAAAAAGAATGGAAATGACAATGTGATTTATATCAACTTAAAGTTGCTTATTGTTTTTATTTTAAGCCGGTCTCTGCCTATGCCCATTGTACAATTACTTTAACAAAATCAACTTGCTAAACTGGACCGGCATTAGCAAGTGTAGCAAACAAATGTAAACTTTAATGCTATAAACCAGTGTGAGAACTGTAATCACTCCAAAAAAAACAACAAAAAAAACATTCGCACATCCAAATCCTTGGGTGTTCCCAATGGCAAAGTCCATGTT
Organism: Fundulus heteroclitus; assembly: GCF_011125445.2. Taxonomy (NCBI): domain Eukaryota; kingdom Metazoa; phylum Chordata; class Actinopteri; order Cyprinodontiformes; family Fundulidae; genus Fundulus; species Fundulus heteroclitus. The sequence goes on from NC_046367.1 coordinate 10,013,521, forward strand.
TTCCTTAAATACTTTGTAAGAAGTTACAAGTGGGAGTTTTCAGCAGTTTTTACATGTGTTGGCCTTGGGGAACATTGGTTTGGAGGACTATTCTTCACTGCCCTCATGGATAAACTCAGTTGATGGTGCCGGGGAAAAGCAATTGGTGGTATCTCATTTGCTCCAGTAGAAAATGCAAGGATGTTTTGAAGCTTAGATGATCCTTCTTAGTCTGTGGGAAAAAAATCATTAAGGTACAAATTAGCCATTTTCTGTTCAAAGTACATAAAGTAGATGTAGTAATAACTACACCTGTGTTGTACACCTGATATATTAAATAATTATTTTTGCTCTTTAACAATGTATTATGGGAAAACCTGCTCAGTCATATAACTTGTCACTTGTTTTTGAGTTCACATAAACTAAGAGCAACATATATGCTCGTGCTAACAACACGTGTTATTTTGTTATAACTTGTTTAAACTGGTGGTGTGAACCTATGACATTGTGTTGTGGGAAAGACTGATTCTGTAGTCCTTATTTTTTGCTTATATTTGCTGTATTCTGAGTGCGCTCATATTATTTTGCTTTGCACACTGCTGAGATGCTGGGAAAAGTTTCTGTTTTGGAAACATGTTTTGGGAAGCAGGGGAGCTGTGGAGGGAGAAATGGCCACTCTCGCTCCACATCTGACACCTTGTTTACACGTATATAAAGAGGAGACTACCCTCAGCCCGGTGAGTCTGCCTTGAGTTCGTGTGTGGATACCAGCATCATGAACGCTGATCTTAACCTAGGACTGAGGGCTCCCAGCAGTGCCGGCCCAAGCCTCTTGGGTAAAAGTAAAGTAATTCTAAGATGTTCCAACTTTAGGTGTGCCATCACCTCCTCTACCCATCTTTTGTGAGTTGGCAGTGCTGCCTTTATCCAATTAAATGAAATCAATCCCCTGGCCAACAATGACGAAAATCCCATTGCTTTCTTTTGACAGTCGTTAATTTTGTTTCCCCTGGTGCCACACCAAAAATGGCTCAATATTTTTCTTGTAAATGGATGAAAAGGTTTTAAAGATTTTGATCCAGAAGACGAATAATGTATGTGTTCTACTGCCCACCTCCATTCATTATTTGATATATCCAGCTGTAATTATTCCTCCCATTTCCTTTTTATGTGGTCAAGGGATGGGGAAGCCACCCTCTGGATATTTACATAGAGCATAGAAACCGACCCCTTAGTAGTCAGATTCATATCCAATAGCTCATCTATCCACCCACTCGGTGGTGATTCAAGAGATGAGGAGAATGTCTTTTCACAAAATCTCAAATCTGAAAGTATCTGAAGTAATTAGTTTTTAAGGGGATTCCATATTCCTTTTCCAGCTGAGCAGCAGACATAAGTACAACATCTTTAACCAGATTTTTAACAGATTCTGCCCCAGCTCTATATCATTCCTTAAATGCTGTTCCCCCCAGAGCTGGAGAGAACAGGTGATTGCCATAAACGGGAGCAGACAGGAGGCATTTCTGTTTTTAAAATGAGTTCTGAATTGGACCCAGATTTTAATATAGTTTCATACAACAGAGTTAGTTGTGTATAGGTGTTTGCTTAGGGGCAGAGGGGCACAAATCAGGGAACGCAGGGATATTGGGCTAGATGCATATCTTTCCATATGTACCCATACTGGGGTTTCCTCATCATCTAAATAAGAGACCCAAAATAGCAATTTATGTAGATTAGCTGCCCAGTAATAATGCATATAATTTGGTAGAGCTAGGCCCCCTCCTCTCTCTGTCTCTCTAGAAACTCTCTTCTTATTCGGGGGACTGTTTTTTTTCATATAAAGGTAGATGTACATTTTTTTAATAAAACAAATATGTAGGAATAAAAAATGGTATTGTCTGAAATAAGAACAAGAACTTTGGCATTACGATCATTTTGAGAGTTTATCTTACCTGCCAATGATATTGGGAGAGATGACCACCTTTCCATATCTGATTTAGCCTTATCCACTGTTACTTTAAAATTGTGCTTAAATAAATCTTTATATTTGCTTGTTACCGTAACACCTTGTAACATAACCACTATGTTTTTCTTTTGTGTAAAGACATTAAAGTAGGAAAAGGTGACAAACTGTTGGATAGAATAGTTGTTGATTTTTCCTTTATTAAAATGATTTCGAATCTCCACTGATTAAAACTGATGCTGGGCAAGTAGCTTACGGGTGAATGTAATTAGTGGATAAAAAGGGGCGTGTGCGCGGCGCAAGGGTTCGACAGGTGGAAAAAAAAAAGACGCACACGCTCAGATCTGTGCAGCGGGAGATTTTTGTTTTGTTTTGATTAAATGTTATGAAATAGATAACTCGGAAATCAAAGTTCATCCCAGCGCCACAGAAACGTGTATTCAGAAACCTGATCGGAGTTTGGAGCCAGAAGACGCAACCCGGTGCAAAAGGACGCCGCCCGAGGCAAAGGACGCCGCCCGAGGCAAAAGACGCTACCGAGGGGAAAGAAAGACGCGGCCGGTCAGATCTGGACTTTATTTTTCTTTTTGGGGATTTTTTAGTGGTACCACGCTTTTTTTGTTTTTTGGATGGGATTTTGACGTTAGGATTTTTTTTCTTTTTGAACGGGACTTTGGACTCAAAGGGGAAAAACATTTTCCAAGGTTTTTGTTTTTGTTTTGGATTATATGGAACTCCGTTACAGACTTTATTCTTAAAGATAAAAAGATCGGACAATTTTGGATTTTTATTTCTTTTGAGTTGCTTTGCTGAGTCAAATAAGTATTTGGAATTAAACATAATTACTTTTGGAAGCATTTTTTTTTTTGTTATTGAGCTATTTATCCAAATAACCATCATTATTTAGTAATATTATGACTTTTTTAAATAAATCATTGTTGTTAAAAATCAACTAAATTCTTAATGAGTGTCTAGTTAATCAATTTCTTTTTCAAATTAATGGTGTGGCATTTTTTACCTGATTTCCTGTGACAGATCCCCTTGTGTATATTGTAAATTCTGCTTTTAATCAAGCATGAATGTTACAACCTAAATATGTGAATTTGTCTTTCATGGTTGTAAAAGTATAGGCCTGGAATGACAGTCTCCTCGACTATTCATTAATTGGGAAAAACACTTTTTTCTAGATTAATTTTATAACCCGAAACCCTCCTGAAGTTTCCAATAATGAGAGCCACCGAAATGCTTGTGGCAGGATGTGACAGGAAAAAGAGAAGGTCGTCAGCCTATGGCGAAAGTTTATGATTTTGCATCCCCCTGCGTATTCCCCCCAGTTCAGCAGCATTCCTCAACATTATTAGAAGGGGCTCGATTGCCACATCAAAGAGCAGGGGTGACAGAGGACACCCCTGCTCTTGTTCCCCCGAAACAGAGGGAATGGGTTAGATATTATGTTATTCGTTCTTACCATATCTTGGGAATTCGCATACATTAACTCAATCCACGAATGAAATTTAAGACCAAATCCCAATCTCTCAAGGATGTTAAACAAATTAAGATACTGTATTCTATCAAAGGCTTTGTGGGCATCTAGGGATATTGCAATCTCTTGATCAATGTTATCATCAGCAGTGTACAGTATATCACATTAAAAAGGTGACGGAGATTACTGAGAAGTTGTTAACCAGCAACAAATCCTGTGTTCAGGATGTATTATATTACTTATAACAGGCTTGATACTTGCTACTAGTACTTTGGTCAATATCCTATAATGACATCCGAGTAGACTCACTGGACGAAATAATTCACATTTAAGTGGATCTTTATTTTGCTTAAGGGTCACCGAAATCATAGCCTGTGACTGTAGCGAATATTATAAACAAATACAGTGAGGTTATGTATTAAAATAAAATAAATTAGTAAACGACACAAAAAAATACTTCAACTTTTTTTTAAACTTCTGAATACAAACTGTCACAAAACATATTAAATAAATTCTTTCATCATCATTAATTAATTCATTTCTATCACTTGTTTGAGTTATTGAATTGTTAATTGTAAAAAAATAAAAATAAAAAAAAATAAATGGGGGGCCCCCCTGCCCTCCAAGGGGCCCCAAGCGGCCGCTTAGTTCGCTTATGCCTCGGACCGGCCCTGGCTCCCAGTTCTGTGTCAATGGTAATGGCTGATTCTGAGAATCTGTTGAGCGTCACGCCTGTTTGAAAGCTTGCTGCTTTAAGTGCCTGCTGGTGAAACGCTGTGAAATGACAAAGGTTCAAGAAATAGATGCCCCCACTAACATCACTGTAAGAGGAACAGGGGGGTTTGGCTAAACCAGGAGCCAAAGTTTGGGCGAGACAGGAAAATGGTCCACCTAAACCAGCTGAAATCATTGCACAAGGCAGTGATGTAACAGTGGCAGTATTATACCAAGGGGAGGAAAAATGGATAAATGTGCCAGTGTCTATATGTTATGTAAAAGAAATCTAATCAAATGTATTTATCCCCCCCCCCCCCTCATAGCAATACTAATTTTGATTTCAGATCCATGTTTCCGTGGGATCTGCTGATTGGACGACCCGAGGGACAGCATGCTGGCGGACGTCCCACAGGGCTGGTGCAGGATCTGGGGCCATCATCCTCCGTGTCCTCGCTGCCATGGCCCTGCTGGCACACCTCTGTTGGGCAGAAACACCAGGCCGGATCCTGAAAGACGAAAATAAACTAACTAAAAGCACTCTCTAATTCACCCGTTTTGTAATGCGAGAACAGTCCTGTTTTCGCCTACAAGCGGGACCCGGAAGTAGCGCGGATGTCACGCGTGAACTACCCTATTGGCTTTCACTGAAATAAATCTCCAGATATTTTGCTTTCATGGCTCTCTGAGTCAAAAAGGTTCCCGACCCCTGCTGTGGTGGGAACCTATGACAATGTGTTGTGGGAAAGACTGATTCTGTATTCCTTATTTTTTGCTTATATTTGCTGTAATGCGCTCATATTATTTTGCTTCACCAACTGCTGAGATGCTGGGAACGGTTTCTGTTTTGGAAACATGTTTTGGGAAGCAGGGCAGCTGTGGAGGGAGAAATGGACACTCTCGCTCCACATCTGACTCTTTATTTACAAGTATATAAAGAGGAGACTGCCCTCAGCCCGGTGAGTCTGCCGTGAGTTTGTGTGTGGATACCGGCATCATGAACGCTGATCTTAACCTAGGACTTAGGGCTCCCAGTTCGGTGTCAATGGTAAGGGCTGATTCTGGGAATCTGTTGAGCATCACGCCTGTTTGAAAGCTTGTTGCTTAAGTGCTTGCTACTTTGTGAAGAGCTTGCTGTTTAGTGTAAGCTGTATTCTGTGGGGAACAATAAATGTGGGCATTATTATTATTCTAACAGAACAGTGTTTGTCCTTATTTGTGTACGTTGTCGATCTCTCCCGATCCTGAAATAAACATTTCATAAAACAATACCTAACTAGAAAAACCGAATGTGTACATATACCAAATGAAAATACATCTCACCTTTTCTTCCTCACTCCCTAAAATCAACAATACCATTTCAATTTTTTAGGTCAGTTAGGATTACCTATATTTTCATATTTTAAGTTTTGTGAACTATTTTTTTTATTAATTTAAATAAGCATTATACACAATTTGTAAAAGTCAAAATGATTACTTTGAAAGTTCTAATTGGTCAATTTAGAACATTTGACTGAATTGGAAGTGCACTTTGGCTGTATTTTTGGACAACACCTCAAACACATTGCTACCTTATGTGTCATCAAGCCAAAAATAATAATAATAATATAAATATCGCCAAGAGAATTGTGGAGCTCTCTAAGTCTGTCTCTTCCTTAGGTACAGCTTCAGATCCCTGAAGGTGTCCCATTCATCCATTCAATGACATGCACTCTTTAAAGTTATTTAATGTTTATTAAATAACCCTCTGTTAAGTATTGTCTGGTGATAATCAGCTCTTAAACTGATATCAAGACAATGGTTGAAAGGGATGAATTCGAGCACTAGCGATCTTTTAACAGCAAACCCTGCATACACATAGAATAAAGGAGTGACAACTTCTTTTCAAGTTCAAGAATTTAATAACAGAAATAAAATGAACATCCAGAGAACATGTAATGCCATTTATCAGAATTAACAGAATATTTCAATCAGTAAATCCTCTCTACTAGGCTAGTGAAACTTAACTAAACTGCTAAGCAAAATGAAGATAAAAAGAAGCTAAGCTAAGGAACTATTTACATGCAAAACAAACAGACAAAAATTATAACTAGTGGCTCATGTTACTCTCAGCTACCTTTATAGTTTTACTGCTATAGGCTTAGGCTACTGGAGTATATCAGGATCTAATTTTCTCACTCTATTGAGTTCTACTGTTCTTCAATTATGCATTATGTGTTGTCATTTCTGCTTTAACTTTCTGTTCTCTCTCTTTTCTCTTCATAGTAGGTACACCTGGTCTGGCGTTCTGTTAAGTGTGACATCATCCAGAGAAGACGGCTTACCCGCTACTACCATCTAATGTAGAACAGATTACTAGATCAATGTGTGCTTCTGTGCTTTTTTGTTTCTCTTGTTGTGTCTCTGTTCTGTCTTCTGTAACCCCAGTCGGTCGAGGCAGATGACCGTTCATACTGAGCCCGGTTCTGCCGGAGGTTTTTCTTCCCACTGTCGCTTCATGCTTGCTCAGTATGAGGGATTGCAGCAAAGCCATGTACAATGCATATGACTCTTCCAGTGGCTCTACGCTTCCCCAGGAGTGAATGCTGCTTGTCGGGACTTTGATGCAATCAGCTGGTTTCCTTATATAGGACATTTTTGACCAATCTGTATAATCTGACCCAATCTGTATAATGTGATTGAACTTGACTTTGTAAAGTGCCTTGAGATGACATGTTTCATGATTTGGCGCTATATAAATAAAATTGAATTGAATTGAATTGAATAGAAGACAAACAAAAGTGGTTGGTCATAATCAGAATAATCCAGTGAATCCTTATTCACTGCAGATCAAATTCCAAAAAGCATGGAATGGCATTTGACATGTTTCAGTCCATTCGCAATGCGAATCCTGAGTTAAACAAAACATTATTTGATGAAATAATATTTTGTTTAAGCTAAAGAATCAAAGCTCAACTTAATGAAGATGGAATTGGGGTAAATTAGCTTGACTAATTCAGAACAACATTGAACATGTGTTTCAACCCATTCACAATGCAAAGCCCCAGTTAACCAGAACATTATTTTGAGTAAATAATATTCTAAAGACTGAGTTGTTCAGTAAAATCGTTTAAACCTTATGGCCGATCTTATTAATGTGATTCTCCCTCCGGGCACCTGGGGTCAATGTAGCGATCAGTCCCTAAATAGGTTAAAGTCTAAAGTTCATCAAAATTTGCCTTTAAACCGACATTAATATTCAATATTAATGCGGGAATAAGGCTCATAGCACCATCGAAGGATGGCCGAGCAGAACGGTTATGGTTTATGCTTTATGCTTTAAAACAAACTCCTTTTGAATTACCGGAACAGGATGTTAACAGGAGCTAATAGCATTTTGGCTAACGGCATTCGGCGCTAACAAATAAAAGCTTTAGCTTCATTTTTAGTCATAATGAGTGGGCTGGATAACGTAACATTAATGTCCCATCAATATATGAAACCCTTGTGGACATAACCTTTGTTATAACCATAAACACACACTCCACAATGACATGGTACCGAATGCTAGCAATGAGCTATCCAGTTAGCCCTTTGTTTAAAGCAACCATGTGTCCAACGGTTTACAAACATTTCCCAAATAAACCTTTTAACTTCTCCCTCAGCTTACTGCCCAAACCTGTGAGTCCACTTTGACCATTCCAGGAAGGACCACTGAGAAGCAGGGAGAATCGTTGGTTTGTTGTTGGCGGGCACGCGCTTAGCTCTGCAGCTATGAGCTAACCAACAGCGTGGTCGGGCAGCTTGGCGAAGCGTGGTCTGGGCAGCTTGGAGGCCTCGACTGATGTCCATTTAATAGTCTGATTGCTCAGCTTGTCTGGTGAGGGAAGGCATCCACCACCTTGCGTCTGCTTTCCTGCAACAGCTGACAAAAATGAACAAAGCTGTTTCGGCATCCCTTACTTTGCGGCTGGTTTGCGCAGCAGAGTGCAACTTAGCTCTGTCCCAGCAGGTCCTCCGATGCCAGGGAGATCCTCCATCGAAGCAAGCAGACGAGTTGAGCAGACCCTGGCTCAAGCGTGGCTGGCCCAGCTACATTCCTTCAGATGTCCCAGCAGAGAGGACCATGTGGCCTCATGGTTCAGCCAGCCTCCCTCTCCTCTTTTTGTCTAAAGCAGGGAGGAGGTGGTGGCTGGTAGCTTTGTCCTGGAGAAGTGAGGTCTGAAGAAGAGGCTGAAGAGAGAGTGGTCAGAAGTGTGCTCTGACTTTTATCTGTGGGGGTGTCTACAGAAGCACCCTGCTGAGAGAGAGGGCCGTCCTTTCGGCCTGTGTCTCCTTATGTTTGCAGTGTGGTCAGAATTCAGTCTGACCTCAATTATTTTTTATGGCGGTAATGTAGCATAACACCAGCAAGCGTTGATAACTCAAATTATAACTGCAATTGGAGTTACTTACTTACCCTACTCCTTTACCACAAACCAATGAAAATGTCTCAGTTGATTTCAGTTGTTAACTCAAAAAGAGGTAATTCTGTACTCTTAGAGACCATATGACTTCTGGATCAAAAATAAACACACACAATTACTATTCCACACATTATTATTTATTAAATCAAAACAACTCCCTGTGACAGTAAGTATTCTAATCTAATAAACTAGGAAACAGTACTTGTTACTAAAAATAAACATGCAAACGAAAATAAACAAGTCAAAATGGATTAAAATGAGAGGTAGCAATTCTTAGTTCAATTCACAGTTTAACACCACATTCAAGAAGTCAGCCCTTTGACACAGCAGCATTGAAACACAAAATAGCTCTGAGAAGGCAGACTTGAAACTAGATGGGGACGCTTTGTATACCACAACCACTTAATCTAACTTTCAGAGCTACTCTGCACCTTCCCAAGATGGCGACTATGACGACATATGACCTATGACCTTACGTGGTACGCGAGGAGGAGGTCCTAATGACGTATCTAATTAGTGTGTAGGGCGGGCCCTGACCGGGAGGTGGTCTTTACTCCAGAGCAAAGGATTCAAAGAAAATGCGCAAACTGAAATTGCAAACAAAAAGATTGAAGCTTAAGATAAGGAGAAAATGGAAAAGGAAGATGGATCCTCGTCGGGATCAGCTTATAAAAAACAAAAACCAACACAGCCAAAATCACTTACAAAAATGCATGCACATACATCAGAAATATCCAGCAGTCAAAACAAACTTTGTCTCGGAGTAATTAAGCATTAAACTAAATCCTAATAGGTTCTGCCCACGGACAAAACATCACCTTATGGGTGAAAAAGAGAAATAACAGGGGGAAATCCCGTTTTAGTAATAGTAATATTGTCTTTATTGTCACTGAAACATACACTCACCGACCACTTTATTAGGTACCCCATGCTAGTAACGGGTGGGCCCCCTTCTGCCTTCAGAACTGCCTCAATTCTTCGTGGCATAGATTCAGCAAGGTGCTGGAAGCATTCCTCAGGGAGTTTGGTCCATATTGACATGATGGCATCACACAGTTGCCGCAGATTTGTCGGCTGCACATCCATGATGCGAATCTCCCGTTCCACCACATCCCAAAGATGCTCTATTGGATTGAGATCTGGTGACTGTGGAGGCCATTTGAGTACAGTGAACTCATTGTCATGTTCAAGAAACCAGTCTGAGATGATTCCAGCTTTATGACATGGCGCATTATCCTGCTGAAAGTAGCCATCATGGGTTGGGTACATTGTGGTCATAAAGGGATGGACATGGTCAGCAACAATACTCAGGTAGGCTGTGGCGTTGCAACGATGCTCAATTGGTACCAAGGGGCCCAAAGAGTGCCAAGAAAATATTCCCCACACCATGACACCACCACCACAAGCCTGAACCGTTGATACAAGGCAGGATGGATCCATGCTTTCATGTTGTAGACACCAAATTCTGACCCTACCATCCGACTGTCGCAGCAGAAATCGAGACTCATCAGACCAGGCAACGTTTTTCCAATCTTCTATTGTCCAATTTCGATGAGCTTGTGCAAATTGTAGCCTCAGTTTCCTGTTCTTAGCTGAAAGGAGTGGCACCCGATGTGGTCTTCTGCTGCTGTAGCCCATCTGCCTCAAAGTTCGACGTACTGTGCGTTCAGAGATGCTCTTCTGCCCACTTTGGTTGTAAGGGGTGGTTATTTGAGTCACTGTTGCCCTTCTATCAGCTCGAACCAGTCTGGCCATTCTCCTCTGACCTCTGGCATCAACAAGGCATTTCCGCCCACAGAACTGCCGCTCACTGGATGTTTTCTCTTTTTCGGACCATTCTCTGTAAACCCTAGAGATGGTTGTCCGTGAAAATCCCAGTAGATTAGCAGTTTCTGAAATACTCAGACCAGCCCTTCTGGCACCAACAATCATGCCACGTTCAAAGTCACTCAAATCACCTTTCTTCCCCATACTGATGCTCGGTTTGAACTGCAGGAGATTCTCTTGACCATGTCTACATGCCTAAATGCACTGAGTTGCCGCCATGTGATTGGCTGTTTAGAAATTAAGTGTTAACGAGCAGTTGGACAGATGTACCTAATAAAGTGGCCGGTGAGTGTATATTACAATGAAAATATGCTTTCTGCATTTAACCCATCACCCTTGGGGAGCAGTGGGCTGCCATGTGCTGCGCCTGGGGAGCAATCTGGGGTTAAGGATCTTGCTCAGGGACCCAGAGTGCCGGCACTGGGGATCAAACCGGGTACTTGCATCCTTCTCTGAGTGCAGGTGCGCTGCTTTTACCACTCGGCCACAACCCCTTTCAGTGGGAATGTCCCGGCTTTGGGTCTCTCAGCGTCCTGCAGCTGCGTGTCGGCACGTCCGTGAGTGGCAGAAAGAGCGGGGCGAAGCCACACAGTTTCAGGGCTTTCAGACGCTTTGTTTGGCCAAAACAAAAGCAGGCTCTCGACGATCACTGGGAGTTAAGCAGCTCTCAGTCTCTGATCGAAGTGAATTAAAAGTACTTCTTAAAGTCAACCTCCTGCATAGGAAAAGCAGGGATGAATTTGATTCGGAAGTTCTCGGTCCAGCGAGAAATCGAACACGTGCCACGTGAGGGGTAGGGAGGGGGGGGGGGCAACGGAATGAAACAGCTGCGTGTCTTCCCAGTTGGCGTAGTGCCAGTGAAGAAAGTAGAATCGGGCGCTTTTTATTAACCTGACAACAGCCAGATGCATGTCGCTCCACCTAGCTCCACTCACATACATCTGGGACACCGCCATAGGAATTGCCTTTATTGAAGGCTGGGCCTTATCAAAACTTCTTGCATATGATTGGATAAGCCACTTGTCTGTCATCTTTATCGATGTGCTATTTCAACCACTCACACCGAAGCTAACCCGTGACGCTGATGAGAGCGACGCAGGGAAAAAAAAACAACTTTTTTTTGTATGTGTTTGCGGCTCTAGAGGCACGCGTTTTATTGACAGTGAGCTGACAGGAAGAGGGGGAAAGACAGGCGGCAAAGCGCCGCGGGTCGGAGTCGATCCCGGGCCAACCGCGTTAAGGACTAAAGGCCTCCTAATATGGTTCGCGCTAACCGCTCCGGGGTGTGTCCGCGTCTGCGCGTCCGCTGCAGACGCGGACGCGCCCCAGAAAACAAAACTTGCCAAATCCGGTCGGGAGAAGGGTGAAAACATCGTTTCCACCAACAAAAGCCTTCAGAGGCGTTCTCTGATGTTCTGTTAATGAAACAATATTAGGTAGATTGGACAACACGGAAGAAATAGCAGCATCAATGTTAATGCTTGCTTCCTTGACGAGCCGCCATTGCTATCAAAACAGTCTCACGTCATGGTCGCGTCTCCACTACGTCACATCTATGAAATGCCAGCCCTGCGTCCTGATTGGCCAGACCATAAAATTGGTTGAAGAAATCACTCTCTATGAGAGAGGTCCCAGATGTATGTGAGTGGAGCTAGGCGGAGCGAGACATGCATCTGGCTGTTGTCAGGTTAGCTTTTTATATCCTCTCATAGCAATGACATAACGTTGCTAGGGCTGGTGTCAGGATGACCATGATGAATGCTGGGAGTCAGTGGCCATTTTGACCATATTGCATGCTGGGAAATGTGGTCTGTCACGTCATAAAATGCCATAACACAGGGCTGTAAGTGTGTAGGGAAGTATAGTGGTATTTCTGATTTAGTTAAAGTATTTCTGTCAAAAGGACATAGCCAAAATTTAAGCAATGTATTTAGAGACTCTTGTGGAAAGATAACCAACATGTTAGACCCTAATTATATAATATAAAACGTAATAAAGAAATTAAGGAAAATTTTGGCTTGTAGAAATGTTATTTAACATTTTTGTTTTATTATAGTCGCTGCACCACTTGTTTCATTAAAAACAAATGTTATCGTTTCACAACACGGTGTTTCACTTTCACATGATGTGTGGATATTTTCAGAGATACCTTAATGTGCAAGAATACTGTAAAACGAGTGTCAAACCCAAGGCCCGGGGGCCAAATCTGACACACCGCAGGTTTTTCTGTGGTCCTTTAATCTGTAGGGTCACATAAAAAGCTACAAAAACAGTTGTGTGCTTAAATAAAAGTTTATTAATCAAATTGAAGCCGTTTTTATCTGTATTCTGCCAAATTACATTGATGTGAAAAGATGTTCAGAATCATTTAATTTTAAGAAGCTCTCATCAAACGTAGAAACAGCTATTTGGTAATATTTGTAAACATTTCAATGGGTTTATCAACATATTCTGGCACAACTGCCCCTTTGAGGACATGATCCTGATGTGGCCCAAAATCAAAACCAGTTTCACACCTCTGCTGTAAAATATTACATATAGATGAAGAAGAGCTGTGTTAAATACCTTCTGCATCCTGCAAACAATCTCTCCACAAAGGAATGACTGTCTCTTCTTCTCTCCTCCATTTACATCCTTTGGAAGTGTCATGAACCAGAGACAGATGGACCCAGTATTCAACCAGACAAGCAGAGGTATGTTTTAAGAAGGTTTATTTTTCAAAAACAGATGTGAGCAGAAACCAAGACAGGCAGGCAAAAATGAAGGGCAGGACAAAAACAAAGCTTGTGGTAAAAAACAGTCCAAGGCAAAAAAGCAGGCAATCAGATAAGGCAGGAAAAACACAGTACAGGGAATGCTGGCAAAACTCACCCATAGGCATGGCAAAAAGACTTAGACTTAGACTTTCTTTATTGTCATTTTGTATACACAGAGTGCATACAGAACGAAATTTCGTTTTCACACAGCTCAGAAAGATTGCAGTAACTCTACAAGATACCTTGCAGTGAATTACAGTACAGGATAAAGTGCAGTGATAAATCGCAGTCACTTACAGGATAAGTTTCAATTGACTTCCGGATAAAGTGCAGCAGTGAACAGTAGGCAGTTGAAATGTAAACAATGTAAAACAAATGTAAACAAATATGCAGTAAGGTGCAGCAGTGTTTTAAAAGTAGACAGTTGCATTGTAAACAGTTTTGCAGTACGTTTCCGGGTAAGGTGCAGCAGCAATTTTGCAGGATACGATACAAATGTGCAAATGTGCAAAACAGCGAGTCGAGTGTGGTACACAGACCGTGTTTATACTTCAGCAGTTCAGCAGTTCAACAGTCTGATGTCAGCAGGGAAAAAGCTTTTGCAGAACCTAGTGGACCTGCAGCGGATGCTGCGGAACCTCTTCCCAGAGGGCAGCAGGGAGAATAGTCTATGGTGGGTGTGTGAGGGGTCCCTGATCATGTTACGTGCTCGAGACACACAACGCTGCGATGAAATGTCTTTAATGGAGGGAAGAGGAGCCCTGATGATCCCTTCTGCTGTCCTCACCACTCTCCTCACGTTCTTCCAGTCGGAGGCACTGCAGCCTCCACACCACACAGAGAGACAGTTGGTCAGAATACTCTCTATGGTGCTTCTGTAGAAGGTCGTGAGGATGGGGGGGGCAGGCGGGCTCTCCTCATCCTCCGCAGAAAGTACAGTCGCTTCTGTGCCCTCTTCACCAGTGACGTGGTGTTCACAGTCCAGGTGAGGTTGTCCGTGATGTGCACCCCCAGGAACTTGGTGCTGCTGACCACCTCCACAGCTGAGCTGTTGATGAGCAGTGGAGCATGGTGAGGCCGGTTTTTCCTGAAGTCGACGATGATCTCCTTCGTCTTCTCCACGTTCAGGATCAGGCTGTTGTCTCTGCACCAGCCCACCAGCTGCTCCACCTCCTCTCTGTAGTCCTGGTCGTTGTCGTCTCTGATCAGGCCCACCACCGTTGTGTCGTCTGCAAACTTCACGATGTGATTGGTGGTGAACCTGGGGACACAGTCGTGTGTCATCAGGGTGAACAGCAGGGGGCTCAGGACGCAGCCCTGAGGGGAGCCCGTGCTGAGGGTGATGACATCAGAGGTGTTCTGTCCGACCCGGACTGACTGAGGTCTGTTGGTGAGGAAGTCTAGCAGCCAGTTTCGTAGGGGTGTGTTGAAGCCCAGATGCTCCAGTTTTCCCACCAGATGTTGTGGGATGATGGTGTTGAACGCTGAACTGAAGTCCAGGAACAGCATCCGCACGTGCGTGTTCTTCTCCTCCAGGTGTGCCAGGCTCAGGTGAAGAGCTGAGGAGATGGCGTCCTCAGTGGAGCGGTTCCGTCGGTAGGCAAACTGGAACGGGTCGAGTGTTGGGGGGAGACTGGAGACGTCTCCAGTCTCCCCCCAAAACAAACAATGATGTGGCAGATTGCAGGGGGCAGAGGCAGGTATAAGTAAAGGAGTGATCAGGTGAATGGAGTGAAACTAATTACTGACATGGGTGGAGCTAATCGGGAACAGGGAAGTGCTTGGGAGTAAACTGAAGCCGATTGGATGGTGACTGGTGAAGGGGGGTGACAGGAAGACAAAAGAATGTTGGCAGGTGAACTGAACTTAGACTGGTGACAGAAATGGTCTGAGCAGGCCGGATAAACTTATAACCTAAAACAAAATCAACTAAAACAGAACCTAAAATTATGAAAGGAAGCAAGCCGGAGGGTGAAAAGGTCATCCATCATGTCAGCAGTTAATTGCTGTGGTTCATGGCAGAACAAAGAGTGAAAACTGTTTGGATGTTGTTTGACAGCATCCAAAACTCCAAGTGTCTTTAGACCTTCTGCAAACCAGCAAAAAGTTAAATAAGCAGACTTTAATCTGAGTCTCTTACTAATAAACTGAGCCAAAATATTTGTGTACCATGTATTTAAAGAAATATTAGAAAAAAATAAACTTTTCAAAGGAGCCTTGGACCCGGTGAACCACATGAAACATAAGCATATTATGTAGGAGAAGATCTCAATCATTTGTGGCTCTTAAGGGTCTGACACAACCTGCACTGGTCATGCAGTCTAAAAGAGAATATGTGGCTCTCAGAAGTTCCTCCGGGGTAGAACTTTCAGATACCTAATACAGTTTTACACAAGAAGCAAACTGACAAAACAAATAGGGACTACATAATGTTATTTTACTTTGAAAAATATATTAGAAAGATTTCACACAGTATTATTAACAATCAATATTTTCCATCTATAGTATATACAGTTAAAAGTAAATTAATTAGTGAGCGGATTACTACCCTTTTCAATTTTTCCTGAAGGTCAGCATTTGTTATATCCTTTAGAGTAGGGCAAACTGCATTTGGAACTCCAACCAAGTCAGCAAAAAGAACTGGAGAAAGGAACCTTGGAGCTGGACCTCCATGCACAAGGCTAACAGCTATTGCCCTAAAGTGCCATAAAGTACATGTCTTTCCTGAGTACTGTATTGCAAAAATATCTTTTGTAAAAATATAATTAAAAAAAGTAGACATTTTGACAATAACTACTGGAAAATGACGATCCAAAAGAAACCTGTACTGTTCAGAGCTAAATGTTTACATTCATCAGGGCCATCAAACATTCGAGACATGGACAAGGCTTCAATGAGTAAACGTAAAAATTCTCTCCCAAATCAACTGCCTCTTCATTTTTCCAAAATCATAAGAAAACTTCACATTGATTGAGTAATGTCGATTGTGTGACATTCTCTTAAATCCACGTATGTCTCCATCTAAAACTGCTGAATGACTGATTGAATTTGCAGTGCATTCCTGTGTTGATATTTCTGGACAACTCCTCAAGTATGTCCTTCACAGGCAAACTTTTGGAATAATTTGCAGATCTTTTTTTGGGGGGTTCATGGCTCTAGTGGCTCACCTTTTACCACAGTAGGCTGACAGGAAAGGGGGTTGAAGAGAGGAAGAGACATGCAGCAAAGGACCACGGATTCTAACCTGAGTTGACCGCGTCAAGGACTAAGGCCTCTGTACATGGGTCGCGCTACCAAGCACGCCCCCAGAAGTTGCAGATCTGAAAGTGGAGAGAAAACAGAAAACATGGCGGATCACTTATTTAAAGCCATAACAATGTCACTTAATGCATTTTACTTTAATCCTAAATGAAAAACAAAATGTTTAAATTATCTTAATTGAACAATTAGAAAGCTCCATCTTGTAAATTAACCAAGCTGCTACAAATGAATATGACATTTTTTTATCAACTCTAGATACTCACAAGTGAGTCTCAATACTAGCCAAAATGGCATGAATCATTTCTTCGTCATCAGAGGACAGATCAGAAACACTTCACATCACTGACAAAAAATTGTCAGTGATGATTTCAAGGGAGGGATTAGAGTCTGTAGCAGATGAGCTGGTACTGATAGTGGTAGCCGACTGAGTTTCAGTTGTAGCAGTCTTCACCAAAATTCCCCAAGTCAGTGTTGTTGGGGGGGGGGGCATGTTCTGTTGTGTTGAGTTGTTTATTTCTTGTCATAGCTGTTGTTGCTGGGTGAGATACTTTATATGAAGTCACATCCCTTAGCTCTGGATCTTCCTGAAAAAACATGTTTTTTTTTAAATTAAAAGTTTTGAAATAATACATTTACTCTCAAAATCTACAGAATTATACCCTGTAAAAATGTCTTTATAAATATGGCAACATTTATTTCTAAACCATATAAATTGTAAATAATAATAATAATTTTTAAAAAATCCATCTCTAATGACCAAATGATTGGAGCAAAGGCTGTTCTGAGACAAAAATATTGCTACATGTCTATAACATCCAAAGGACCTATAAAATGTTATTAATATAGAATGTAATTCCTATCTGTGTGTCCATGCACAACAGTAACATGAGATCATACACATTCAATAACTTACAAGAAGAGTTTGTGATGGTTTGACATAAAGAGCCTTTGATCTGAAGACCTTCTGGATCAGCTGGCCATTCAGTTGTTGCCCATCTAGCAGTTTAGGAGAGATCAGTTTATTTCCACAGCCAATAAGAGTCTGAAGGCTATATAATTATATTATTATATAATATTTATTAAAAGAGTGCCTAAGAATTTAGTAACGAAAGATTACAAATGCAGGATTACCTAATAGTCTAAGGAATTGTTGAACCAAAGCCATCTCTAATTTGCTGGATCACAGCATGATAGTTCCAAGACTTGTGGAATTCAAAGGCACTTAGTATGTGACCATTTTCATGCAAGTATTGCTTTAAAGGTGGCTCGCAAATTACTTCCCAGGTGGGATTTGGAAGGAGTATTACATCTTTCTTAAAGCATTCATGGTAATGGATACATCTGGGTCTGAAAAACGAGGAGAGGAAAACATAAAATGTAATGAATCCTGCACTGTAATAAAGACCCCATTACACCTATAGACTTTATGTGTAATAAATATGATGCCAACTCCACCGGCCACTTTTATCATTGGAAACATCTAATATTTTGCATAATCTGTGCTGGTAGCTTAAATGAAGACCAACAAACATATTACCCTCTTCTCCTTTTAGTTGACCAAAGTCCAAAACTCTGCTGGGCTTGGAAACGTGGAGCTGAAGCAGCCACCAAACTTAGTCCTGTCAAAGAGCAAGAGTTTCAGCATGAAGAACATCAGAGTGATAACTTTTACTGTCTGTATTTACACAGATGTTAAACCAGGTCAGGACATGGGGACGGAATAATAGAAAGTCAAAATTCTGTTTAAGAAAAAAATACAATTTACTGTGATAGATGGTGCTGATGTAGCAGGTGGAGGAATACAGTGTTGTGATGTGACCCGGGAGCGTTGTGATGGAGCTAATGTGTTCAGATTTTACTTGCTAATAAAAGCCAGTTCCCGATGGTTAAAGCTAGTATCCATCTACATGTACTATTATACATATAGAATAAGTAGACATCTACTACATTTACTATATTAGAAAAAGAAAAAGTACATTATTACTGTACTTTGATATGCTGTTGACACCGCTGAACTTCAGCCAGCTGCTCCAGTACGAAACAAAGATGCTCTCTCAACAGAATGAGTATGGGCAACCTGAGGAGCTCTTTCATGTAAGGCACTGGCCACACTGTTTGTTGCATCCGGTGATGATAAAATGCTATTTATAATTGTGGCTGCTTGACCTATTCTTTCCTTACTTGCACACACACACACACACACACACACACACACACACACGCACACACACACACACACACACACACACACACACACACACGTATACCCTCTCATTCAGTGTAGTACCAGATCACACACACATAAGACAAATATTACATCTTAGTTTCATGAGTGTGCGTGACTGTGTCTACTGTGGTGTGTGCATGTTTTAGTAGTGTGTTTGAGAGGAAAATAGTTTTGTTGACAGTGTGTGTGTGTCTGCTGTAGTGTGTGCATGGATTTATTGGTGTGTGTGAGAGGAAAAAATGTTTCTGTCCTAAATGTCACCCCATACAGATCCACTGCTTGACAGGTTGCTACAGGAGATTCTTCTTGCATCCTGCATACAGCCATGCACAGCTCGTTAAAGAAACTCCAATAACATGAGTTAAACCAACATTTAATTTCCCATTGGGATTAGGAATGTATTTTTTTCTTAAATGTACTAAAAAAAAAGTAAATACACATTACAGTGATTATGTACTTGTACTTTTGAGAAGGGGTAAAAGAGAAAAAAAAGCTATGTGTCATTTGTATTGAGCAAAGGAGGTGTGGCAGCAATGCCTCACAGAGAACAAATAATCTCATATGAGGGAGGGTACAAAAATATTTGTTGTAAAACAGATGCTGTTCAGAGAGCTGCAGCTGTCCAAGGATGGAGAACCAATACAGAGCTGAGCTCTGTTTCCCACATCTCCTCAATGGCTCCTGCAGAAAGCCCATACTTCACTGGTCTGAAGCTGTTCTCCTGAACACTATTTTGTCCTTCATCTCACTAATCACTGCAGTGCTCAATATGCTCATCATCATCTCAGTCTCCCATTTCAGGCAGATATGAACTTCCTGGCATAACCTAAAGTTTAAATTTTAGAAATGTGAAGTGTAATTTTTGTGATCTGTATATTTTGGTATGTAGTGATGATACTGTACTTGATTTGTTACTGATGTTTCCTCTGTTTCCTTCCAGGCAGCTCCACACACCTACTAACATCCTCCTCCTCTCTCTGGCTGTGTCAGACTTTCTTGTTGGTCTCCTGCTGATGCCTTTAGAGATCTACCGAAAGACAGCTTGTTGGTTTTTTGGAGATATCATATGTGTTTTGTATTTTTATTTGACTGGTCACATATTATATGCTTCGATTGGGAACATTGTTCTCATTTCAGTTGATCGCTATATTGCCATTTGTGACCCTCTGCATTACCCCACCAGAATTTCTACAGCAAAAACAAAATGTTGTGTGTGTCTATGTTGGCTGTGGTACGCTTTCTATAGCATATTCTATGTGAAGGATGAGTTGATACAACCAGGAAGAGTGAGTTCCTGTGCTGGTGAATGCTCACTTATCATTCAATATGTAGTTGGAACTATTGATATAATTTTTAACTTTATATTCCCAGTTATCATTATCATAGTCCTCTATATGAGAGTGTTTGTGGTGGCTCTGTCTCAGGCTCGTGCAATGCGCTCTCACATTACATCTGTCACACTCCAACGTTCATTGAATGTCATAACAAAATCGGATTTGAAAGCAGCCAGGACTCTTGGTATTCTCGTTGTTGTATATCTTGTATGTTTCTGCCCATACTATTGCTACTCTCTCATTGGGGTTAATCTTACCAGTACATATGGCAGTTTTGTTGTCTTTTTGTTTTATTTTAATTCTTGTCTTAATCCATTAATCTATGCATTGTTTTACCCCTGGTTCCGTAAAGCTATCAGACATATTGTTACTCTACAGATACTACAGCCTGGCTCTTGTGAGGTAACACTGTAGTGTAGTCTGAGATTTCTTCAGTCCAAAAAGATTGGAAAGACACTTGCTTTTTATTGTAGTAAATACATATTTGTTTAAGATTTTTATTTTGGGATAAGCTTCATCAAAGTAATACAGATTTATTTTAGGAATGTACTTTAGTTTCTGTATTAAATATTTTTCTCCTGATTTAGTATGTCAGTACATTTTGAACATCCTTGTTGTAAATATGGGATAACTTATTTAGCACAGAATAATTTTCTTAATCTAAAAAAAACATACTGGTGAAAACAAAACATTCTTAAAAAGGTAACCTTTTATATTTTATATCAGCATTATGATCCAGTTTCCCAATGTTTGTGTGATGAAAGCACTATTACAACTGTAGACTGATGATTTGCAATTATATTGCTGAAGAAATGTAAAGCAACACCATGTAAGTTTTGGCTAGGTATTTGGTTAATTTGAAATATATTAAATTATTTTTCTGGTTTATACACAGTGCTTGCATGCATCGATGCTCCGTGCGGGCTGCCCTGAACAACTTGCCAATGTAACTCAAGAGGGTCTGATCCATCGCTAAATGGGTCACATGACCTAGAGCATCGCTTTAAGATAGGGTATACTCGACACATTGAACAGGGCGCGAGGGAGCGCTTGCCAAAAGGGACCCGATTCTGCTGTTCCCACCCCATGTGCTGTCACTGCACGAGATTGTGCACCCTTCAAGTTTTTGTAATTTGGTGCGGACCACACACACAAGTTTCAATCAAAATGGGACAATTCAATGGAGCTCTCGCTGAACAAGGTTTAAGGCTTGTTGAAAAAAGTTTAAATATAGGTTTCGGTTTGATGTTTATCTGTGACAGACTGGTGACCTGTCCAGGGTGTACCCCGCCTCTCGCCCATTGAATGCTTGAAATAGGCACCAACACCCCTCGTGACCCCACAAGGGATAGACGTGACGGAAAATGGATGGATGGATGGATGGGTTGATGTTTATTTCAGATAATGGATTTTTCACCATGTGCAATGCATGTATGGTTTATAATATCATAAAAGACTCAGTGATAGGGGTTAAACTATTTCTCTTCAGAAATAATTGAAGTTTAGCCGTATTTATATTATAGAATCATGATATAAAACTCACACAATAGCACAGATATCTTATTCTGAGAACTCCCAATCAAAGTGTTATTTGTTTTTGTACAAATACTGTTTTTTGAAAGGGAAAAAACTTGGTTATGCTTTTAAGTGATATACCCTGTGATTTCTGACAACCTAAAAGTTTGAATAACTACGATAAAACAATATTAGAATTGTCACAGGTTGTACTCATGTCCTTTTAATACACAATCAAAATATGTAAACAGTGATTGCAAGTGTCTCTCGTGAACGGTTATTTTAAACTTAGTTTTTTGCACAGATTTTGCTGTGCATTATGCAACTCAACACCTTACTTGTACATCCTATTAAAGTACAAAAACACTGCAATGACAATACACTTGTAAATGCATTTTCCGCTATTATTCCAATGACCTTGGATAGTGCAATCAACATATATAAATAGAAAATTATCCAAGGTAATGTAAAGCTTAGTGTGATGTGCAAGTTTGGTAGTGCAGCATGTAGAAGAGTTTTTAGGAAATAAAAAAAGAAAGTAAAAGCACAGGTGCAAAAGATTTCACAGTGTTATTCCTATGATCTTGGGTAGTGCAACATAAAAATAAAACTCTAATGACTTTATTTGAAATATAACTTAATGTTGTGAGTTATGCAGCATACTTCCTATGAAGTGTATATAAATAAACAAATGTAATTCAACTGAAACTGAAAGTTTTTCGTATGGGCTTGGATAGTGTAATCAACATATAAAAACAGACATTTCTCAAGTCGGTTGTATGATCATAAACCCAGGAGCAAATAGCAGTATAAGATAAATCTAAGACACAAATGGCTAGAAAAGGAAGCAAATCGCTATAGAAGTGTTATCGCAGATCCTTCCTCCCAGGAACTGGTAGACTTTATAACTATCAATTTCCCCCTAAAAAAGCTATATAGGTGTTTAAATCCCTGCTACTTTTGCAATGTTTTAATGCTTGTAAATAGCCTGTTGCTATTTTTATGCATAAATATACATGTGCATTTTGCATACATTTTTAAATGCCCCTTAGTTTCACAATTATTGGCTAAATTGTGTGAATGGAGTTTAAGTGCTAGATTCCCTTAAAAGAAAGGTGAGAAGCATAAGCTAACAAAAAAATCTAGTAATTCCTTAAAAGGTAAAGCCTAGCGCAAACGCTAGTAATTCCTAAAGAAAGGTAAGCAGTTGCTACAGAGCTCGTAATTCCTAAAGCTTTAGCGTTCTTAACGCTGAAAGAATAGTGTTGTCATAAGCCACATGTTGAACTGTCAGTATGGGGTAAGATAGCTTCCTAAATAGACTTGTACATAAAAGGATAGTTGTGTCCATATCAGTCAGAAGTTGTGCATAACAAACATTTGTAAACTCATAATAATTTAAATCGCATTCAAAAGATACAACATACAGTTTAAATAGTTACAACTTCAATAACTAATAAATACAAATTTCAAGTTTAAATTTGTGCTTTAATCTTTATGAACACAAACAGCAGCGGCTGCTTGAGAATACAGATTTTTTCTTTGAGAATACGAATTCACAACAGTGGTCTGACGTCACGGTTTCCAAGGCTGCTTAATGGAGCACAGAGTGCGAAGATAGGAGCCGCGCGTGCGTTCTTCAGACTGACCGTCTCAGAATGCAACGCGGCCGCAGCTTGATTCCAGACAGCGCAAACAGAGATCACAGTGGTAAGTTAAACACTCCCTTTTCTGCTGCTGTTTTTCAAAAGTACGTTTTCAGATAGTCTGGGGCGAGAACATTATACTTTTAAGCTTCCCTATGTGGCCTGTTTACAGAGTTAGTGAGTAATATTAATAAAAAGTCCAACGTTGTGCGTCTGTGCCAACTGCTAGGTTTTTTAAGATTGACAGCCTATTTCCTACTTTTATCTTTAAAAAAACAACATTGAGGATGGTATTAAACATGCGATCACGTTGAAATTGTGACTATTTATCTGTAAATAATTAAAATGAAAACATAATTTGTATATATTAGTAACAGTAAAGGGAGTAGAGTTAAGCTACTTTGTTGCACCTACCAACCTTCACAGCATTGTTCATTAAGGAAAAGTTATTTCTGTCTGCCCACCTTTACAGTGATTACAGTTAGTTCAGTTAATTCTTTCAGTGAAATGGTAGAAATACCAGAGAAGGGAAACCATTTGTTACATTTGACCCTTTCTTTCTTGAGAACTATAATAATCTGCATGTTAACCACATATAGTTTTATGGTGTGAAAAGGTGAGAATTGAAAAAACAATTATGGTAACATTTGGCATTTTTTATTTACAGGAAGAAAAAGAAACAAAATATGTGAGGATAAACACTTCTGTGCCAATCCTCCAAATATGTTTTAATGAAGGGGACCTGAAACCAGCCTTCTAGCTAAACAGGGCCACCATCGTCCTCCTCCTTCAGCTGCTGCCCATCCAGAAGGTCCATGGATGGCCACAGGAGATAGAGGTGATGGTGACCCTCTACTGGCTGGTCTGCGGTGCATCCTATAGGGAAAAGCCTGCCAGTAAGATCTCTTACCTTCTTGTCCTTAAATAGAGCCAGCAATGACACACAATTGATACATAGATTATATAAATTGGATAGAAGATTAAGACATATTAGCATATTACCTAAATTACAAGTTAATTTTATATTTGGTAGAGGTCTAGTGGAGGCACGCTACAACAGACACCACGCCAAGGCTGATAAACATCATTGAGCGTGCCTTTGGTGGTCTGAAGACACGGTGGCGTTCCATCTTCTTAAAGGTGCTGGAGGTCCGCCTGACGTTTGCCCCAAAAGTAATTGCTACCTGCTGCATCATCCACAATATTAGTATAGAGGCAGGGGACCAGCTAGACGTGGAGGATGAGGAGGTTGACCCAGAGGAGGATGACCATCCGGCAGCTGAAGACAGGGAGCGGCTCCAGCTGGCTGCATGTTTAAGTAAACATGAATACATCTAACCTAATGTAGATCAGTTCTAGTCATGTCCCCATGCTGCTTCATTTCATTTTTTTTCACCACCTGTAAAAATACATAAAATAATTAATGAATTAATTTCCATTCCAACTATTCCAACTTTTTAATTGTATGTTTGTAGGTGTTTTCTATTTGTATAAGATGTTAATAGAAGTTATTTCTTTGTTTTAAACCACGTTAGTAACTGTTAATTTGTTAAATATGTTACACCTTCATTCTGTTCCAAAGTTAAAACATTTGTCTAAAATAAATATGTTTTTTTTCATATATTGTTACTATTGTTTTCTTTCCCTCTTTCTCTTCTCAATTCTTTGTATCCTCACTCAGAGTAAACTCACTTAGGAAAAACATTTATAGAATTTATTTATTTATAGATTTTATATTAGGGCTGGACAATATAGAAAAAAAACATATTGATAAAAAAATGCATATTGATGGATAGATAATTATCAAAAAGATTTAAAACCTGGCTGTTATAATATTGCTAAATGACTTAATTTTAATATATCACACACAAACACTCAATCCCAAATAAATTCTTATTTACCCAACATTTTTAACCATAACTGATTTTTTCAAAACAAAAATAACTCAACTTAAGAGACCTGGGTGATGTTATTAAAAACTGACAAAGAATAAACTAAAGTGACCGGCGTTGTTAGGAAGCGCTGTTAGAGAAAAACTTGCAGCCCGGTACTTTATGTCACGGATCAAGAGTGGCAAGTAGTTGTTTGAAGCCAGGTTTTTCAGCTGCAGACAACAGCAGCATATCCCCTCACTATGAAGCATGTTACTGCATGCGTGATGTCCTTACGCTGCTTGGATGCTTTGTCATTTTATCACAAACAAGGGAGCCCAGTTTAGCTGCTATACCTGCTTTGTTTTGGAAGAACTTCCAGAAGATTCCTAAGAAGACGACGCAGAGCCGCGCGGGGCTAAAACGGCTCGCGCTGCTGCAGTAGTGAGCGGCTTATCGGCTTACCAGACTTTGTTTTTACCGGTACCTTGCAAATTTTACAGTTGTGGTTTATTTTACACTGTGGTTTATTTCTGTCAGGCTGGCGAACTAGTAAAACCCCGCTGCTCCTTGCTGCAGCGGGGTTCGCGATCTGAAAACGTACTTTTGAAGAACAACAGCAGCAGAAAAGGGAGTGTTTAACTTACCACTGTGATCTCTGCGCTGTCTTCTTTTTCTTCTTCTTCTTCTTCTTCTTCTTCTTCTTCTTCTTCGTGTGGGAGGAGTGTGAGTGAAGGAGCGGAAGAGAGAGCGAGTGAGAAAACTCTGTTTTGAGTGGTTTTTCTTACTTTTTTCTGTCCTTTTTCACTGGGTGAGTGTATATATTGTGTATATAGTTGTTTTATTTTGGTGTTAGGGTTTTGGTGGGGTTTGTAGGGTTTGGTGGCCGTCGGGTTTTGCCCGGCGGCAGGTCGGCGTCTTGAACGCCATGGTGGCGGGTGGTGGTTCTGGCGTCTTCTCCGCGCTGACACGGAGGAACGGCATCAAGGTGGGTGCCGGGTCTCCGTGCAGCGTGGAGGACGTTTGTTTGGCAGTGGGTGAGGTTATTGGACATGGATCCATCAAGTCCGCGGCTCGAATGAACGGAGCCGCTGTATTGTTTGTTGAGCGGGTTGAGCAGGCGAACCTGTTGGTCGAGTCGGGCATTTCTGTGAACGGCTCGTTCCTTCAGGTGTCGCCGCTCACGCAGCCCGCTACCAGGGTGATTTTATCGAATGTCCCTCCGTTCATTAGTGACGAGTTTCCTCGTTAAAGAGCTCTCTCGTCACGGAAAGGTGGTTTCCCCCGTTAAAAAGATTCTGTCGGGGTGTAAATCACCTTTGCTGAAGCATGTTGTCTCCCACCGGAGACAACTCTTCATGATCCTCAACAACCGTGACGAGGAGCTAAACCTGCGTTTCCGGGTGAGAGTGGACGAATTTGACTACTGTCTTGTTCGCCACCTCATCCGGCATGAAGTGCTTCGGCTGTGGACAGGAGGGACATTTGATAAAATCGTGCCCAAACAGAGCCGGGGCGGCTCCGTCGAGCTCCGCGGAGCAGCAGCCTGCGGCAGCCGGGGAGCAGGTGGGTGTGTCCGGCGAGGCTGGAGCTCCTGCCGCGGTGGAGGAGTCTGGCGCTGCGGGGAACTCCAGCGTAACCGCGGAGGAAGCCGTGGCGTTGGCTCCGGTCGCTGGAGACCAGGCAGGAGAGTTTAGTGGAGGAGAAAAACGTGGATGAAACATCTGATCCACAAAGGAGTGATTGTGTGGTGAGTGAGGGCAGCACGGTGGTGTGTGGTGGTGGGGAAACTTGTGTGACTGGTGAGGAAGTGGAGAATCAGGGTGAGATGGAGCAGGATGGCGTGTGTGAAGAGCAGGAGGGTGTGACTGGTGTGTGTGGAGAGCAGGGAGGGAAAGGTGAGGTGGTGGCAGGTGGAGGGGAGGTGAGTGTGGAGGAGCATGTGGTGGCTCCTGTGGAGGAGTCTGTGGGGGAGCCTGTGGTAGCTCCTGTGGAGGAGAAAGGCGAGGGAGAGCAGGTGATGGAGCAGGAGGCGCCTATGAATTTAAAAAGGCGCAGTAAGAGAAAAAATGTGATGACTGCTGTTCAGAGCAGTAAACAGGTCAGCAAGCTGGCCACAGAGAGAAAAGATGTGTCAGACAGCAGCGACAGTGAGGGTGAGCTGTCTGACAGCAGTGAGGTGTCTCTGTCACAGGGTAGCAGTGCAGAGGCACGTTATCCTGTTGAATCTTTTAATCATTTTCTCCAAGAAACAAAAGGATTAAGAGGGATAAAAGTAGAAAAATATTTTCCCAATTTAAAAATATTTTATTTCTCTGCGAGATATTATATTAGAAGAAAAGAAGAGTCTGGGTTTTCTGATCAGGAGGTTTTTAGACTGAAGAAAATTATGGGAAAAGTGAGAAAACAATTTTGAATAGAATGATGAGCACTAACTTATTATTTTTATTGTGCGTATTTTATTGTGGTGTTGTTTTTAGCCTTTTACCCAACATGGATAATTTTAAAATAGCTTCTTTAAATGTTAATGGAGCTAGGGAGGCTGTTAAACGCACCATGATTTATGAAATAGCAAAACAGAAAAGAATTAGTGTTTTATTTTTACAAGAGACGCACAGTGATCTTAACAATGAAGCAGACTGGCGCAAGGAATGGAAGGGAGAAGCTTTTTTTAGCCACGGCACCTCCCAGAGTTCTGGGGTGGGCCTCCTCTTTTCCTCAGCTTTCACCCCAAACTCTTTTAATGTAGAAAGTATCGTCCAGGGAAGGTGTCTTTTAGTAAAAGCTCAGTTTGATCATTTTAACGTAGTTTTTATCAATATTTATGCTCCTAACGTCGGTGCAGAGAGGAAGCGTTTTTTAGAGAAAATTGGGGAGAGGTTGGGAGATTGCGGGTTTGATGATTATGTTTTTTTAGGTGGGGATTTTAATTGTACAGAAAACGAATTGTTAGACCGGAATCATAAAGAGCCTCACCAAGCTTCCCAGCAAGCCATGCAGAAGCTTGTCTCGTCTCACGGCCTGGTGGACGTGTGGAGGAGGATGCACACAGGCTCCAGACAGTACACTTGGTCCCACAGTAAAGAAAACCGCCTCTCGTTAGCACGTATTGACCGTTTTTATTGTTTTAAATATCATTTTAATGTGTTTAAAGCATGTCAGATTTTACCAGTAGCTTTTACAGACCACTCTTTGCTTTTAGGGAATGTTTTTATAACAAACATTTTACCTAAAAGCGCCTACTGGCATTTTAATCTGGCTTTAACTCATGATCGTAGTTTTAGAGAAGCTTTAAGTTATTTTTGGGACTGTTTTTAGACAAAGAAAGGGTGATTTTACTTGTCTAAGGCAGTGGTGGGACCATGGAAAAGTTCAAATAAAACAACTTTGTCAACAGCATACTCTTAATGTCACTCGTGACGTCACCAGATCTATCAGAGATCTGGAGATGAATATAGTGGAACTAGAACATTTAAGTGAGTCCACAGGAAATCGAGAGCATATTGAAGCTCTCAAATCCAAAAGGCTAGTTTTAGCCAACCTGCTGGAGTCTAAAGTCCAAGGCGTGTTGGTCAGGTCTCGGGTTCAGAACATCACAGAGATGGATGCTCCCTCTAGCTTCTTCTTCAGCTTGGAGAGGAAACGCGGGCAGAGGAAGGTGATCCATTCTCTACTATCTGACACAGGGCAGCAGGTAAGTGAACCGGGCCAGATCAGGAGGAGGGCTGTTGAGTTTTACTCCTCTCTGTTTGAGAGTGAGTATAAGGAGAATGAGGAGCTTGTTTGGGGAGTTCTGTGGTGGGCTGCCCCAGGTCTCTGAGGAGACCAATGTACAAGCTGGAGCGCCCCCTGGGGGTACAAGAGCTCCATACAGCCCTCCTGAATATGCAGGGCCAGAAGGCCCCAGGCATCGATGGTCTTACAGTAGAGTTTTTCAAAGCCTACTGGGACATCCTGGCGGAAGACCTACTGGAGGTCTATAATGAGAGTTTGGCCGCTGGTTCACTCCCGCTTTCGTGCCGCAGGGCAGTCATCACCCTCCTGCCCAAGAAAGGGAACCTGCAGGACATTAAGAACTGGCGCCCTGTGTCTCTCCTCTGCACCGACTACAAGATCCTCTCCAAAGCCTTGGCAACGCGGCTGAGAGAAGCTATGGAGCAGGTCATCCACCGGGACCAGACCTACTGCGTCCCCGGCAGGTCCATGGTAGATAACGTCTACCTAATTCGGGATGTTTTGGAGGTCTCCAGTTCATTGGGTTTAAGAACGGGCTTGATCGCATTAGATCAAGAAAAGGCGTTTGATCGCGTCGAACACGGCTTCCTGTGGAAAACTATGGAGAGGTTTGGGTTCGCCGCTGGTCTGATCGCCAAGATCCAGGTGATGTACAGTGGCATTGAGAGTATGCTAAAGATTAACGGTGGTCTGTGTGCTCCTTTTAGGGTGCGTAGAGGTGTTCGCCAAGGCTGCGCCATGTCCGGGATGCTCTACGCGCTCTCCCTGGAACCCCTGCTTCAAAAGATACGTTCTACTGTTCATGGTTTGGTTTTACCTGGTTTTAATAGTAGAGTGGTTTTATCTGCCTATGCTGATGACGTTGTTGTTTTTACTAAAAACCAGCAAGATGTCGACGTACTGAACGAGATAACAACTAAGTTCTCTGTTTTATCTTCTGCGAGGGTGAACTGGGGAAAAAGTGAAGCCCTGGCAGTGGGCGAATGGCGTGAAGGGCTCCCGGTTCTCCCTCAGGGACTTTTATGGAAAAAAGATGGTTTTAAATATCTCGGTCTGTTTTTAGGCAATGAAAACATTGAAAAAAAGAACTGGGAAAACATGGAACAGAAAATAGAATGTAAATTAGAAAAGTGGAGATGGCTACACTCCCACATGTCATACAGGGGAAGGGTTTTGGTTTTAAATAACCTTGTAGCATCTCAGCTGTGGCACAAACTTTCCTGTTTAGACCCACCGTCTGGTTTGTTGGCCAACATACAAGCAAAAATGGTCAACTTTTTTTGGAACGGGTTTCATTGGGTGCCACAGTCTGTGTTGTTTTTACCCAGAGAAGAGGGGGGCCAGGGCCTTGTCCACTTAGCCGGGAGAACAGTGGCTTTTAGATTACGTTTTGTACAGAAATACCTGGCAGGGCCCTCTGACTTAGTGTGGAGGGACGTGGCCAGCTGCATTTTAGAGGTGTAAATAACCTGGGGCTGGATGCGGCTCTGTTTTTAACTGATTTAAATCTTTTAAAGTTAAGGGGATTACCGAGGTTTTATCAGGGTGTTTTTAAATCATGTACCCTGTTCAATTTAAAGCCATCCCAAACGACTAACTCTCTGCACTGGCTTTTACAGGAGCCTTTAATCTGTGGGTCCAGGCTGGACGTGTGTGACGGCGCTGGACCAGGGCTGTCGGAGGCGCTGCGCCGGTCAAAGATAACAACCGTGAAGACAGCTGGTGGAGACTGCAGGACCGTCCCTCTCCAACGTCGAGGCCATGGGTTCCGTGATGGGGGTACGGTCTGCCAGGCTGGTGCGGCGCTTCCTGGACCTCCTGAGGGGAAAGATGTCGGCCAAGGAGAGGAGCCTCCTCCGTGACTACTGTGAGAGACAGAGCCAGCCAGACCCGATGGACTCCTTTCCTGGCCTGATCCTGGATCCTGGGTTCCCGGAGAGAAGTGGACCTCTGCTCTCCAGCCTGGACCCACAGAAGATGGTTTTATCCACTATGGATCAGAAAAACTGTTTATAGAGTTTGCTCCAAAGCCATAAATCGAAGACACTTCGAGAACCACGCAGTCTGTGTATGGACTGATAGACTTGCTGGTAGAGCACCCCAGTGGAGGACTTTATATAAGCCTCCAATTAAAAAGAGAACTGGTGATCTCCAATGGAGGATTTTACACGGTGCCATCGCCACAAACTCTTTTTTATCCGTTATTAATCGGGCTGTTTTAAATGAGTGTCCTTTCTGCAGTCTGTCTGAGAACGTTTTTCATGTTTTTATGGACTGTAACAGACTAAAGACCATTTTTAGCCTTTTAACAAATGTTTTTAGTCTTTTTGGCACTGTTTTTACTACTTCTTTATTTATTGGAGGAGTGTGCCAAAATAAAAATAATAAGGCAAAGGCCAGACTTTTAAACTTCTTAATCAGTGAGGCGAAGATGGCTATTTATTTGTCCCGTAGAGACAGACTGCAGGGAGGACCTCACCTTGATGCTGTGGCTCTGTGGAGGTGCAACGTTAAAGCTAGAATTAGGCTGGAGTTTTACTTCCACAGAGTCACGCAGAACATGGAGGATTTTATGCAGTTGTGGGGTTTTAAAAAGATTTTATGTGAAGTGTCTGAAGGAAAAGAACTTCAATTTAACAAGCTTCTTATGTAAGAATTTTATGTAAATGACATTTGGTTTTAACTCAATTGTTTAATTGTTTGGCCTTTTGTAATTAAAGTTTTGTTAAAAGTCAAAAGTCTTCTTCTTCTTCTTCTTCTCTTTTTTTAATGGCGGTTGGAAAACAACTTATAGGTGCATTATCGCCACCTTCCAGAATGGAGTATGGATCAGACACTCTGCGCTGTCTGGAATCAAGCTGCGGCCGTGTTGCATTCTGAGACGGTCAGTCTGAAGAACGCATGCGCGGCTCCTATCTTCGCACTCTGTGCTCCATTAACCAGCCTTGGAAACCGTGACGTCAGACCACTGTTGTGAATTCGTATTCTCAAAGAAAAAATCCGTATTCTCAAGCAGCCGCTGCTGTTTGTGTTCATAAAGAGTAAAGCACAAATTTAAACTTGAAATTTGTATTTATTAGTTATTGAAGTTGTAACTATTTAAACTGTATGTTGTCTTTTGAATACGATTTAAATATTATGAGTTTACAAATGTTTGTTATGCACAACTTCTGACTAATATGGACACAACTATCCTTTTATGTACAAGTCTATTTAGGAAGCTATCTTACCCCATATGTCAACCTGTGTAGCTGTTTCTACACACACAAATAAGTATTTGCAAAATGTATGTTTAAACATAAATGCCTTGCTAAGCGTGCACCAACTGGATCTTATGTTATTCTGAAAGTTTTGTCATAACTTGTTTGCACAGTGCGCTGTGCTGGATGATCTTCACAATCACCCTGTAAATTAGCCCAATGGTTTAGAGATAACTGAATTCTTCTCAACTCAAGTGGCATTTCTTCCATTTCTACCTGTAATCCTGCCTTTGGAGTTGTTTGTTGTGCATAATCTCAAATCCTGAAACTGGATGTTGTTTAACTTTTTTAGAGATGAACTTGATGCAGATCCATATACCACACAACCATAATCCAGTAGGCTACTGATCTAATTAATCCACAGTAAATTGCCTTCAACGCTTTTCTGTCAGCCCCCCAGTCACTTCCCACCAAACATCTCATAGTATTTAACAACTTCCTACATTTGTCTTGTATTTTCTGGATATGTGCACTCCATGTTATTCCCTCATCAAACCATAACCCCAAAAACATAAAATGTTTTACTCTTTCTAATTCTTGATTATACAGCTTTAGTTTTACCTCTGTACCAATTATTTTCTTTGTAAAGAACATATACCCCCCGTTTACACTACTCTTTTTTAACCGAGCCAAGACCAGTCCGAGCTCGGTAACTGAGATAACTCTCAAGTGTAAACGGTAAGCAGCCTGAACTGAACCGAGCTAGACATAACCGGACCGCACTAAATGCTGACCAGTTCCTGGGGTGGTCTCGGCCTGTTTTTTATTTATTTTTTGGCCCGGTTATCTGATAACAAGAGCGTGAGCAGACCGCGTCATCCCTTACAGTCAGCTGACTGTCCGCGGTTTTTCCGGTGTGTCTGGCTGCACGTCCCGATTCACACTCCATTCAGACAAATTTCAGACATTCATAAAGATACTAGCTTCCTTACCGTGCCACACGGTTTTCACTGATAATTCTGCTTAGCAATGTGATGAACCTCAACGTCTGTCGTTGTTTCCTCCGTCTGTAAATCCTTATTAGACGTTTGTTTGTCTCATCCACTTCCCAAAAGCCTACTCTCTCAAGTAAATTCACCAATGTTTGCCTTCTTCCGCCGATTCTCCGCAAACATCGAAACATCACAATATCAACCATAACATCCTGATGTTACGGGCGCCGGCGTTTTGTTTTGTTTGGCTCCGCCTTCAGTCCCAGAGAGCAGCAGTACCGCAGATCATCACTAGGAGGCGAGGAAACCAAGGAACTGAGATAAGCTTGGTGTGTAAACAGTGGCTTGATCCTGGATCTGGGTTCCGGACTGAGAAGTGGCATGGATCTGCTCTCCAGCCTGGACCCACAGGGATGGTTTTTTAATCCACTGAGGACCACAAAAACTCCTCTATTTCTGTTTGCTCCAAGTTTTAAATCGAAGACATTTCGATTTCTTTCGCAGTCTGTGTATGGACTGATAGACTTGCTGGTAGAGCACCCCAGTGGAGGACTTTATATAAGCCTCCAATTAAAAAGAGAACTGGTGATCTCCAATGGAGGATTTTACACTGGTTGCCATCGCCACAAACTCTTTTTTATCCGTTATTAATCGGGCTGTTTTAAATGAGTGTCCTTTCTGCAGTCTGTCTGAGAACGTTTTTCATGTTTTTATGGACTGTAACAGACTAAAGACCATTTTTAGCCTTTTAACAAATGTTTTTAGTCTCTTTGGCACTGTTTTTACTACCTCTTTATTTATTGGAGGAGTGTGCCAAAATAAAAGTAATAAGGCAAAGGCCAGACTTTTAAACTTTTTAATCAGCGAGGCGAAGATGGCTATTTATTTGTCCCGTAGAGACAGACTGCAGGGAGGACCTCACCTTGATGCTGTGGCTCTGTGGAAGTGCAACGTTAAAGCCAGAATTAGGCTGGAGTTTCACTTCCACAGAGCCACGCAGAACATGGAGGATTTTATGCAGTTGTGGGGTTTTAAAAAGATTTTATGTGAAGTGTCTGAAAGAAAAGAACTTCAATTTAACAAGCTTCTTATTTAAGAATTTTATGTAAATGACACTTGGTTTTAACTCAATTGTTTAATTGTCTGGCGTTTTGTAATTAAAGTTTTGTTAAAAGTCAAAAAAAAGTCTTCTTCTTCTCTTTTTTTAATGGCGGTTGGAAAACAACTTATAGGTGCATTATCGCCACCTTCCAGAATGGAGTATGGATCAGACACTCTGCGCTGTCTGGAATCAAGCTGCGGCCGTGTTGCATTCTGAGACGGTCAGTCTGAAGAACGCATGCGCGGCTCCTATCTTCGCACTCTGTGCTCCATTAACCAGCCTTGGAAACCGTGACGTCAGACCACTGTTGTGAATTCGTATTCTCAAAGAAAAAATCCGTATTCTCAAGCAGCCGCTGCTGTTTGTGTTCATAAAGAGTAAAGCACAAATTTAAACTTGAAATTTGTATTTATTAGTTATTGAAGTTGTAACTATTTAAACTGTATGTTGTCTTTTGAATACGATTTAAATATTATGAGTTTACAAATGTTTGTTATGCACAACTTCTGACTAATATGGACACAACTATCCTTTTATGTACAAGTCTATTTAGGAAGCTATCTTACCCCATATGTCAACCTGTGTAGCTGTTTCTACACACACAAATAAGTATTTGCAAAATGTATGTTTAAACATAAATGCCTTGCTAAGCGTGCACCAACTGGATCTTATGTTATTCTGAAAGTTTTGTCATAACTTGTTTGCACAGTGCGCTGTGCTGGATGATCTTCAAAATCACCCTGTAAATTAGCCCAATGGTTTAGAGATAACTGAATTCTTCTCAACTCAAGTGGCATTTCTTCCATTTCTACCTGTAATCCTGCCTTTGGAGTTGTTTGTTGTGCATAATCTCAAATCCTGAAACTGGATGTTGTTTAACTTTTTTAGAGATGAACTTGATGCAGATCCATATACCACACAACCATAATCCAGTAGGCTACTGATCTAATTAATCCACAGTAAATTGCCTTCAACGCTTTTCTGTCAGCCCCCCAGTCACTTCCCACCAAACATCTCATAGTATTTAACAACTTCCTACATTTGTCTTGTATTTTCTGGATATGTGCACTCCATGTTATTCCCTCATCAAACCATAACCCCAAAAACATAAAATGTTTTACTCTTTCTAATTCTTGATTATACAGCTTTAGTTTTACCTCTGTACCAATTATTTTCTTTGTAAAGAACATATACCCCGTTTACACTACTCTTTTTTAACCGAGCCAAGACCAGTCCGAGCTCGGTAACTGAGATAACTCTCAAGTGTAAACGGTAAGCAGCCTGAACTGAACCGAGCTAGACATAACCGGACCGCACTAAATGCTGACCAGTTCCTGGGGTGGTCTCGGCCTGTTTTTTATTTATTTTTTGGCCCGGTTATCTGATAACAAGAGCGTGAGCAGACCGCGTCATCCCTTACAGTCAGCTGACTGTCCGCGGTTTTTCCGGTGTGTCTGGCTGCCCGTCCCGATTCACACTCCATTCAGACAAATTTCAGACATTCATAAAGATACTAGCTTCCTTACCGTGCCACACGGTTTTCACTGATAATTCTGCTTAGCAATGTGATGAACCTCAACGTCTGTCATTGTTTCCTCCGTCTGTAAATCATTATTAGACGTTTGTTTGTCTCATCCACTTCCCAAAAGCCTACTCTCTCAAGTAAATTCACCAATGTTTGCCTTCTTCCGCCGATTCTCCGCAAACATCGAAACATCACAATATCAACCATAACATCCTGAATGTTACGGGCGCCGGCGTTTTGTTTTGTTTGGCTCCGCCTTCAGTCCCAGAGAGCAGCAGTACCGCAGATCATCACTAGGAGGCAAGGAAACCAAGGAACTGAGATAAGCTTGGTGTGTAAACAGTCGGCTTGGTTAGGTGATCCAAGCTCGGACTGGTCTTGGCATGGATCGTTTTAACAAGGGTAGTGTAAATGGGGCTATTGTCTTTGTTTTATCTACTGAGAATTTAAAACCCCATTTATATGACCACTCCTCTATTTCTGTAATAGCATCCTGTAGCTTTTTAACAATAAATTTCAGATTTCTTTCCCTTCTCCAAATTGCCCCATCGTCCGCAAAAAGAGAAAACCCCATCCCATTTCCTAGTTCCCTTATAACATCATTAATAAATATATAGAAAAATAAAGGACTCAGTATGCTCCCTTGAGGTTCCCCAAGGGTCCATCCTGGGTCCCCTCCTCTTCAATATCTACATGCTCCCTCTAGCTCAGATAATAAAAAATAACAACATCAGCTACCACTATGTAGACGACTCACAGCTTTACATCACCATGTCACCAGGTAACTATAAACCAGTTCAGGCACTGAGTAAATGCCTAGAAGAAATCAATGCCTGGATGTGTCAAAACTTTCTTTAATTGAACAAAAATAAAACTGAAGTAATAATCTTTGGACCAATAGAGGAGAGATCAAAAGTTAGCACACAGCTTCAGTCGCTTCAGCTAGGAACCACTGATCAGACCCGAAATCTGGGTGTAGTGATGGACTCAGACCTGAACCTTCAAAAGCATCTAAAGACAATTACAAGGTTGGCTTTCTATCACTTGAGGAACATTTCCAGGATTAAAGGACTAATGTCTCAGCAGGATCTGGAAAAACTAATTCATGCGTTTATTTTTAGTAGAATTGATTACTGCAACGGTGTTTTCACAGGTCTGCCGAAAAAGTGGATCAGACAGCTGCAGCTGATCCAGAACGCTGCTGCCCACGTCCTCACTAAGACTAAGAAAATAGAGCACACAACCCCAGTTCTAAAATCATTACACTGGCTCCCTGTATGTCAGAGAATAGACTTTAAAATACTTCTGTTAGTCTATAAATCCCTAAATGGCTTAGCACCTAAATACATCACAGACTCTTCAAACCTACTGTTTCATATTTCTCTAGATTTAATCCTACTACTGTCACAATAGGATAATGGTCACTTCCTACTATTGTTTCCCTGACCACTTCCCAAGTGCAAATACCTTTCTCACAACCCTTTTCCGCACAAACCCACTTCCTTCATCTGAACTGTTATCTTCCAAACTACGTTTACTTCTTTGACTCAACATGTATCATCCGTCTCCTCTCCTATCCCCCCCCCCCCCCCCGCCCCCCCCGGTTCCTCCTCCCCTCTTAACTACTGGAGTCCAGTCACCACACTCAAATTCCCCATCTTCCTCTACCTCCTGAGTGGCCATTCTGATCCAGTCACAAACTAGCTTGTGCCAACCACAGACATCATATACGTAGACGCGTCATAGGGCGCAGGTTCGCACGTCAACGTCACTGCCATATTGTATGTGGCAGAAAAAAGTTGAGTTCTGGTATTGTGAACGGGATTAGTCCATATCCTGGCCGTGACTGCTTTGCTGGATTTAATCTGGATCTTGGTTGTTACTATTTTTGTATATAGCAGTTTCTTGCCACTGTAGATAATGTTACGTCTCACAGTAAATCTGCATTCCTTTTCAGGTTTAAGAATATTTTAAATTTCTTCAACTTGTTTAAAGAAATCAGTCTCAATGATGAACTCGGGTAGCCTAAACGGGTAAACATTTGACCAAATATTCAACCAGCATGCCAGAGATCCCCCACAATGCAACATGACATCGACTTTCTTCCATTCTCTATAGAGATAGGAGATAAATTACATTTTAGGCTGGTTCTTGATTATAACATGAATATGTATCAATTCTGGTTGAAAACTGCATTATCTGGCTCACCAAAAACACAGTCAAAAGCAATCACCTAAATTCCTGGACAAAAATGACATTTAATGGCTACATTTTGCAAGAATGATTTATCTTAATCATTACCTTATTTGCCAAGGACGCCTTGTATGGGTACCAACTTCAGCCTACAGGAAAGGAAATTAGTTATTAATTAGTAAGTCTGGTTTTCTGAAGGAAATTCATTTGGTCCACCAGGCATTATCTGGAAAAATGTGTTTTGTGGGATAAAATAAACTGAACTGCTTAACATTCGCCCTCTCAAATTATACTAAAACGAGCGCAATTATTATAATGAAGCTAAAGCGCAAGTTCAATTGAAGAAACTCATCGCCTGCCTCCATTCAATCAGAGGCCGATCCGCCTCTGATGTGAGCCAATCAGCTACGAACCGCACCTCCATGAAGCCCAATCAGCATCCCGCGCTCATCTTAAAAGCAACTTCAAATCCATGTCTCAGCCTGCTAACCAGCAAGTGCAAACAGCATTGCATCATGTTGGATTTCAAATCAGATGTCCGATTCAACCCACCCCCAACCCCTTCTCCACCATCGTAGCTGAGTTCATCTAGCTTCCAAGACGTTCCTCCATCCTCAACCCATCAGAGTGTTTTCTCCCAGTCTTCAGCACTCCCTATCACCTCGTTATTGGTCCGGCAGAAGACCACCATGTTGGGCCCGGTTCTGCCAGAGGTTTCTTCCCAAAGGGGAGTTTTTCCTCTCCACAGTCGCTTCAAGCTTGCTCATCATGGACAGTTCATGCAAACCTGTGTTTATCAAGTTGGACTTTTATCTTAACAGATCATTATATGGACTGAACAAACTTCTTCTATCTCCACTCCACCACCAGTTTCAGACCTGGGGGGGAACATCCCTGTTCTCATACATCTACTTATGCATATTAAAGTATATTTCAGCATTAATGTTCCTGCCGAGGTCTGAGCGCCAAAGACTTAAATTATTGTGTCAATAAAATTCTTCTAATTGCCATTTCTTTCTCTGTGAGTTTTTCAGATTGAAATGACAATATAGCGACTCGTGAGTGCTGACCTCCAAGGCAAAAGGAATGCGCCATAATTCTCTCCCTTCTCAGACACCATCTTCTATAATCTTCCTCCAGCGAGGGAAAACGGCTCTGCCATATCGTGCCAGTTTAATTTCGAACCAAATGTCGACTTTACTGACAGAAACACATTTATAAGGAATAAAAATATCGTCCACTAAAAATATTTTTGGTTATTATGATAATTGCACTCACTCCATACAACACCCCCTTTGGCAAGGAGGTGTTGCATGGACCGCATGTAACCGTGTGTTACACTGAATGTGAAAAATAAAGTGCTGACAAACAGCAAAACCGACTTCGTTGAGGCATTTATACAATTGAACAACATGCAGATGTGTTTGGGAAGACTTAACCATAGTGATGTTACGTGATGTGCCGAGGCTTCGAGGCGTGTGTCGAGTAATGGAGGGGGCGTTTCCGTAAAGCGCGTATCGAGGCTTGCTTCATTTAGGGGAGGAGCCGAAAACGATGACGTCCGAAGCCTCGCTGCCCGGTTGTACCACATGACTGCTTCGGGAAGTGGCTCAGATTTTGCCAGATGACCGGTTCATTCAGAACCAGTCATGGCTGCACGCTGGATCATAAAACAGTTCTGCTAACCAGATGCAGTTTAAAACGCCACTTAGTCTGTTTATAAGTTTCATTTTTATTAATTCTGCATTTTTTAACTACATGCACCATATTTCTGTGCCTCAGCGCTTGCTCCCCCCCCCCCCTCTCCTTTCCCTCGGAGCAGGTGCTTTTATCACCGTTCACCATTCAAAACGTGAATCACTACGTTTACTGTCCTCACATCGGTAGCAACATGTGCCAGTTAGTCAATAGGAGAGTTGCAGCTGTGTTTCATGCTCTTTCGTTTTTAACAACATAGAATCAGTGGCGCTTCGGTGGGCGTGCTGCCTCGCGCTTTAATTCAGGTGCGCACTTTTCAGGGTCGTTTTAAAGAACTTGTAACATCAGGGGCTTCATCTCAGACCTGTCAGTACCCCTTTTCCTTTATAGGAGCCCTTTACAGTATTTAGTTATGCATTTTCCCCGCAGCGCACCAACAGGGGTAAAATCCGCACCGCCGCACTGACGAGAGCAATAGAAATTTGTCTGGTCAGCACGGTGACTGACTGAGAAACCTGTCGCTGTGAAAGGTGATGAGAATGTTATAAACTGTAACAGTCTAGAAGTGCATTGAGCTGAAAGGAGGGAGACATCAGCAGCAGGATCATGTGTAAAGACGCAGCGTGAACCTCTGTGTGCTTCAGTGTTGCTGCTGAAGGGAAATTGTTGACCATAATCCCCCCCCCCTCCCCCTGCCCCCAAAATTAGCATAATCTCACTCTTAACTTTTGATCAAAGTTGAGAGGTCTGATTATTACACACCATGCCATATCACATGACACTACTATTTTGGGAATAATTACCACTGAGCTATATAATACACTGGAGTGCTAATCGCCGTCTGTTTGAACGAGTCGCTTTGAAGCCACCAGCCGCCATATTGGTACTCCCTATTTCCCCCCAGTAACTAAGGAATATGTGCGCTACAGCATCGAATAACAAGGATTTTCTGATGTTCAGGGGGGGCTTAAGACTTTTAAAATGTCAAATGCCATATACTTTTATGTTATGTTCTAAAAATATCAAGTACTGAGAAAGTCATGTGCTGAAATATTTTGCATTTTATTAATTTAAATACATGTATATAACATTTATAAATATATAAATAACAATATACATAAACATATATTTACATGTGTATACATATATATACATATATACATATACACATACTTATATATACATATATTTATATTTAATATGAATAACATGTAAAATATTTCAGCACCTAATTTCCTAGTAGTTGATAGTGTTAGTACATCCACTGACTGTAGAATTACCTGTGAAACGTTTTCACTCAGCCAGAAAACTGCTTATTGTTGCAACCAAATCCTATGGGATTCTGTGAGAGTAGGGAGTAGCAAGATGGCGGCCAGTGACTTCAGTTTTTCGGCAAAATCAGCACTCCAGTGTATTATAAAGCTCAGTGATAATTACACACAGAGAATACATTTAAACAATATTTTATTATACACGTGTATACATAATTTATGTAGACAAATGATTTCGTCCTACACCTTTTGTGAAGTCATTCCCAAGAGCCATAATAGACAAAAAATCAATGCATCACACGTGTTAAGATACAGCTGGCTGTGATTATACACCTGGCCAGTAGGTGGTTTCGTGTGCACATGAAGCTCCAAGAAATGAACCCTTTCTCGAACCAGTTGGCTCAAGTGGTTCAATGCCTCTCGCTTCCCGACCACCATGTTGGTTTGAATTTGCCTGGCTGGTTACCGCAGACGTTATTACGCACTGACGTCATTACGTTGCACGCCTCTCTGTGCATTCAAAGCTTTCGAGTAAGGGAATGATGACCACTCAGATAGTTTAAGTAGCACAGAATTATAACTGCATTCCTCGTTCGGAACGCTTAGAAACTTAAAGTTAGGTTGACTTGATAGTGGATTTTGATTGTTTTCCTCACAATACTTTTGAGTCAGTAGTAATGTTCGGGTTTACAGTGTGCACCCAGACCAGCAGTATGACAATTTGATCATTTGGAGCCTATTTTCTTCTCCTATCTAGAGAAACTGGTTACTAGTATCAAACAATCCAGTATTTCATACTTTTGGGTATTTTATCCTTAATTTTATTAACAGCAGAGAGACAAAAAAGCTTAGAAGAATACATTGATCCAGTAATCTGTTCTACATTAGATGATAATAGCGTGTGATCCGTCTTCCCTGGATGATGTCACAGCTAACAGAATGCCAGACCAGGTGTACTGACTATGAAGGAAAAAAATGAGAGAGAACAAAAAGTTAAAAGCTGAAATGACGACAAGCAATGCAAAACTGGAGAACAGTAGAACTCAGTAGAGTGAGAAAAATAGGCCCTGATGTCCTCCAGTACCCTAAGCCTATATCAGCATAACTATAGAGGTAGCTCAGGGTAACATGAGCCACTCTAACTATAAGCTTTGTCACAAAGGAAAGTTTTAAGATTAGTCTTAGACAAGTAGATACAGTGTGTCATGGTTTAGTTTTGATTCGGCTTTTGTTGCCATTGGTTTTCGGTTTTTCCACCTTGTTTTAGTGTTTGTTAGGGTTTAACTTTATTTATTGTTTTTAGTTTCTCCTTCCCCTCACTTCAGCCTTCCCTTCCACCCAGCCTTCACTTCACTCTCCTTGCAGTCAGTCACACCTGTTAGTAATTATTCAGTCAGATGCATGTCACCTGTTAGTCTTCCTATTTAAACCTCCCTCTGCCTCACTTTAGTGCTGGTCCGTCTTCTGAATCATCCACTCCATGCCAGTCCTCGTCCTTGCCTTGGTTTCGGATTTAAGGTTAGTTTGCCACGTTGAAAGACTTTGTGCCTCACCATTGTTCCTGGGAGGTTCTGCTCTGTGTTCTGGTGTCCCCAGTGATTTGCTAACCTGACTAGCCGCTCTGAGAAGGCTCTGCTCTGTGCCACCCCGCTCAGCGTTGTTGGACTCTCTCTCCTGGCCGTCAGCCCCTGCCTTCACCTGCACCCCTGAGCCGTTGTATTCCTGCACCTCCGGTTACATCTTCCATCAGTCATCAACCCTTCAATAAACCTCTCAAACTTTTGTCCTGTGTGTGTTCTGAGTTCATCAATAAACAAATCCTGACAGTACGGACCAGCCCAAAGATGAACTCAGACACCACATGGGACTTACCTCCAGGGGCTGACACCCCGGAGGTCCGCGCTTACCTGGACATGTGCGAACGCCTGATGAATGAGAGGTACGCCAGGATGGCTTCTGCCCAGGACCCTGCACCGCCGATCAAGGCCGACTCCACTCCCCAGGTGTTCTACGTGGGCGTTGTTGCCGCTACCCCAGGGCACGAGAAGAGAAGCCGCAGATCCCTTCATCGCCTATGTCACCACCTCTATGACTCGCAGCTGGCTCCCCGAGTAAAGCTCAATGTCCCATCCATCAGAGCCCCACATGTCGAGGAGGACCAGCTGTGGAGCTTCTATTACGGTGACCGGGACGACCTTCTTCCCCGTGGGCCTGCAGCCACCCCTCTGACAGCCTCTGTACCCCCGTCTGGCTCCTCCCGGCTAGGACGCCGGGCACTCCGACGCTTTAAGGCCTCCGAAGACTCGCTTCCGCTCAGGTCCCGTGAGGGGGTTCAGGAGGACCCGCCCTCTGAAGCCTGTAGCCCGGCAGCGTCCGAGGTAGCTGAAGAGATGGTTCCGCCTCCACCCGAAAGCTCCGCTCCGCCGGCCACCGTAAGCTCCGCTCTGCCGGCCACCGTAAACTCCACTCTGCCGGCCACCGTAGGCTTCGCTCTGCCGGCCTCTGAAGGCTTCGCTCTGCCGGCCGCTGAAAGCTCCGCTCCGCCGGCCGACGTAGGCTCCGCTCTGCCGGCCACCGAAAGCTCCGCTCTGCCGGCCACCGCAAGCTTCGCTCTGCCGGCCACCGTAGGCTTCGCTCTGCCGGCCGCTGAAAGCTCCGCTCCGCCGGCCGACGTAGGCTCCGCTCTGCCGGCCACCGCAAGCTTCGCTCTGCCGGCCTCTGAAGGCTTCGCTCTGCCGGCCGCTGAAAGCTCCGCTCCGCCGGCCGACGCAGATCAGCCCGAGGCCTCCGAGGAAGCCGCCCTGCCTCAGGCCGAGGCCTCCGAGGGAGCCGCCCTGCCTCAGGCCGAGGCCTCCGAGGGAGTAGTTTCGCCTCAGGATGAGGCCTCCGAGGGAGTAGTTTCGCCTCAGGATGAGGCCTCCGAGGGAGTAGTTTCGCCTCAGGATGAGGCCTCCGAGGGAGTAGTTTCGCCTCAGGATGAGGCCTCCGAGGGAGTAGTTTCGCCTCAGGATGAGGCCTCCGAGGGAGTAGTTTCGCCTCAGGATGAGGCCTCCGAGGGAGTAGTTTCGCCTCAGGATGAGGCCTCCGAGGGAGTAGTTTCGCCTCAGGATGAGGCCTCCGAGGGAGTAGTTTCGCCTCAGGATGAGGCCTCCGAGGGAGTAGTTTCGCCTCAGGATGAGGCCTTAGTTGATGCTACTCCTATTTCTAGTTCGTCGTGCCGGGGTCGTCCCCCACGACGCCCGCACCAGACTTTCCTGTTCGGCCGGAGCCAAAGACTGCGGACTCCGGGCCGCTCAACTTTGCTTCGTCGGGGCCGTCCACAACGGCGCCCGCCTCTGACTTTCCTGTCCGGCCGGAGCCGCAGACTGTGGACTCCAGGCCGCTCGACTTTGCCTCGTCGGGGCCCGCCCACCACGGCGACCGCCTCTGACTTTCCTGCTCGGCCGGAGCCGCAGATTGCGGACTCCGGGTCGCTCGTCTTTGCCTCGTCGGGGCCGTCCACCACGGCGCCCGCTTTTGACTTTTCTGTTCGGCCGGAACTGCCGACCGCGGTCTCCAGGCCGCTTGACTTTGCCTCGTCGGGGCCGTCCACCACGGCGCCCGCCTTTGACTTTTCTGTTCGGCCGGAGCTGCCGACCGCGGTCTCCAGGCCGCTTGACTTTGCCTCGTCAGGGCCGCCCTCCTCAAGGGCTTAGTCGGGCGATGCTGCTCCGCCGCCTGCCTCGTCCAGGACGACCTCCACGAGAACTCTTGCGGCTTAGCAGCCGTCTTTGCCTACGCCCTTAAGGCCAGTGCTTTCTGTTTTATTTTGTTTAAGCTCGGTTTTAGTTTTGATTGATTTAGAATTCCTCGGTTTAGAATTATTTAGGGGGTTCTTTGTTTTCTTAGAGTACTTAGTCTCTGTTTTGCTTTGTTTTTTCCTGCTCTGTTTTAGGAGTCTAGAATTTGCCTTAGTTTTCTAGGTTTGCCCAGCCTTGTCATTTTAGCTTTAGCTCTCTGGTTGTCACGTTAGTGTACTTGTTCAGTCCTAGTTTTTCTTGTTTGTTCCTTCATTCGTAGTTAGCTTTAGTTTCATTTTCTGCTTTAGTGTTTTGATTTTATGTTTTGCCTTAGTTTTTCTTTTGTGGTGTTA
The DNA here is from genome assembly GCF_011125445.2 of Fundulus heteroclitus. NCBI lineage: Eukaryota > Metazoa > Chordata > Actinopteri > Cyprinodontiformes > Fundulidae > Fundulus > Fundulus heteroclitus. The sequence continues at coordinate 10,058,390 of NC_046367.1, forward strand.
TCCCTGCTCTAGTTTTGCCTTATTTTCTAGTTCTTGGTTTGATTCTTTATTGTTGTCCTGCGCTTCTAGTTTCCAGCGCTCCTTAGGTCTTAGCGCTCACTTAGATTTCTGACCCCTGGCACTGAGCTGTTTCATGCTCCTTAGCTTTGGCTGGTTCGAGCTTCCTTGGTTTTTGTTTTGGCCTTTTAGTTCCTTAGTCCCCTGGCGTGTTAGGACGCCTTCTGTTTCTCGGTTCCCCGGCGTATTAGGACGCCCTCTGTTTCTCGGTTCTCTGGCGTGTTAAGACGCCCACTGATTCTTGGTTCCCCGGCGTGTTAGGACGCCCTCTGATTCTTGGTTCCCCGGCGTGTTGGGACGCCCTCTGATTCTTGGTTCCCCGGCATGTTAGGATGCCCTCTGATTTATGGTTCCCCAGCGTCTTAGGACGACCTCGGTTCCCCGGCGTGTTAGTACGCCCTCCGTTCTTGTTCCTTGGCATTTTAGATGTTCCTGCTTCCCTTGTGCCCCGGCGTTTCCCTCACGCCCCGGCGTTCTCTTCCCCAAGCCCCGGCGTTTCCCTCACGCCCCGGCCTGTTCTTCCCTCTGGCGTTGTCGTACGCCCGTTCTTCCCTCTGGCGTTGTCGTACGCCTGTTCTTCCCTCTGGCGTTGTCGTACGCCTGTTCTTCCCTCTGACGTTGTCGTACGCCTGTTCTTCCCTCTGGCGTTGTCGTACGCCCGTTCTTCCCTCTGGCGTTGTCGTACGCCCGTTCTTCCCTCTGGCGTTGTCGTACGCCCGTTCTTCCCTTTGGCGCTGTCGTGCGCCCGTTCCTTCCCTTTGGCGCTGTCGTGCGCCCGTTCCTTCCCTTTGGCGCTGTCGTGCGCCCGTTCCTTCCCTTTGGCGTTAAGTACGCCCGTTCCTTCCCTTTGGCGTTAAGTACGCCCGTTCCTTCCCTTTGGCGCTGTCGTGCGCCCGTTCCTTCCCTTTGGCGTTAAGTACGCCCGTTCCTTCCCTTTGGCGCTGTCGTGCGCCCGTTCCTTCCCTTTGGCGCTGTCGTGCGCCCGTTCCTTCCCTTTGGCGCTGTCGTGCGCCCGTTCCTCCCTCTGGCGCTGTCGCGCGCCTGTTCTCCCTCTGGCGTTAGCACGCCTACTTCTTCCCTCTGGCGTTAGTATGTCTGGCCTTGCCTGTTTTGCCTTGTGGCAATGTTCGCCTGACTTTCCTTGTGGCGATGTTTGCTTTTCAGCATCTGCTAGACGTTCTTGTTTTGCCTACCAGGGGTTGTTAGAGACCCCTTTTAGTCCGCTTTTGTTTTCCCTGTTGTTTCAGATCGCCCTGAGTGGGTAGTTTTTTTTTTTTTTTTTTTTTTTTTTTTGTTTGATTTTGGCCCACCATCCGTACCACCCTCCACCCACCCTGCTTTGATCTGTTTTGTTTGACCCTAGCCCGCCATCCGTACCACCCTCCACCCACCCTAGGTTGGTTGTTGTTTAGTTTGTTAGGCCGTCCGGAGTCCGGCCTTGAGGGGGGGGTAATGTCATGGTTTAGTTTTGATTCGGCTTTTGTTGCCATTGGTTTTCGGTTTTTCCACCTTGTTTTAGTGTTTGTTAGGGTTTAACTTTATTTATTGTTTTTAGTTTCTCCTTCCCCTCACTTCAGCCTTCCCTTCCACCCAGCCTTCACTTCACTCTCCTTGCAGTCAGTCACACCTGTTAGTAATTATTCAGTCAGATGCATGTCACCTGTTAGTCTTCCTATTTAAACCTCCCTCTGCCTCACTTTAGTGCTGGTCCGTCTTCTGAATCATCCACTCCATGCCAGTCCTCGTCCTTGCCTTGGTTTCGGATTTAAGGTTAGTTTGCCACGTTGAAAGACTTTGTGCCTCACCATTGTTCCTGGGAGGTTCTGCTCTGTGTTCTGGTGTCCCCAGTGATTTGCTAACCTGACTAGCCGCTCTGAGAAGGCTCTGCTCTGTGCCACCCCGCTCAGCGTTGTTGGACTCTCTCTCCTGGCCGTCAGCCCCTGCCTTCACCTGCACCCCTGAGCCGTTGTATTCCTGCACCTCCGGTTACATCTTCCATCAGTCATCAACCCTTCAATAAACCTCTCAAACTTTTGTCCTGTGTGTGTTCTGAGTTCATCAATAAACAAATCCTGACACAGTGTCTTCCTACCAAAACTAGGAGTTGGTTCCACAGGAGAGGAGCCTGATAACTAAAGAATCTGCCTCCCATTCTACTTTTAGAGACTCTAGGAACCACCAGCAGACCTGCAGTCTGAGAGCGAAGTGCTCTGTTAGGAACATACGGGGTAATCAGATATCTGATATATGATGGAGCTTGATTATTAAGGGCTTTATACGTTAGAAGAAGAATTTTAAACTCTATTCTTGACTTAACCGGAAGCCAATGAAGGGAAGCTAAAATTGGAGAAATATGATCCCTCTTGTTTAAAGCCTGAGTTTCAGTCAGGCTTCAGAGCTCATCATAGCACTGAAACAGCTCTGGTGAAGGTCACCAATGATATTCTCATGGCCTGCGATAATGGACTTGTGTCTATACTTGTCCTGTTAGATCTCAGTGCTGCATTTGACACAGTTGATCACAATATTCTCCTACAAAGACTTGAGCATACTGTAGGGATTAAGGGGAAAGCATTAGGCTGGTTTAAATCTTATCTGTCAGACAGATTCCAGTTTGTTCATGTTAATGATAAATCTTCCTCAAACTCTAGGGTCACCTGTGGAGTACCACAGGGTTCAGTCAAGATAGTATGGGATTAATTTCCACTGTTATGCTGATGACACTCAGCTATATTTATCTGTAAAGCCTGATGAATCCAATCAGTTACTTTGACTGCAGTCATGTCTTGATTACATCAAAAGCTGAATGATCTTAAATTTTCTTCACTTAAATTCTGACAAGACAGAAGTTGTAATCTTTGGTACAGAGTCCTCAAAAAATAAACTTCTTAATCAATCACTTAATCTGGATGGCATTAACTTGGCCTCTGGTAATAAAGTAAAAAATCTTAGTGTTATTTTTGACCAAGACATGTCATTTAAATCCTATATTAAACAGGTTTCCAGTTTCCTTTTTTCACCTCAGGAATAACGCCAAAATTAGAAACATTCTGTCCACGGTGATGCTGAAAAACTAGTCCATGCATTTGTCACTTCAAGGCTGGACTATTGAAATTCTTTACTATTAGGAAGTCCACAAAATGCAGTTCAAAGTCTTTAGCTGATCCAAATGCTGCAGCAAGAGTTCTGATGAAAATCAACAAGAGGGCTTATTTACATATTTCTCAAATTTTAGCTTCCCTTCATTGGCTTCTTGTTAAATCAAGAATAGAATTTAAAATTCTTCTTCTAACATATAAAGCCCTTAATTAATCAAGCTCCATCATATATCAGAGCTCTGATTACTCTGTACGTTCCACACAGAACACTTCGCTTTCAGACTACAGGTCTGCTGGTGGTTCCTAGAGTCTCTAAATGTAGAATGGGAGGCAGATCCTTTAGCTATCAGGCTCCTCTCCTGTAGAACCAACTCCCAGTTTTGGTCTGTGAGGCAGACACCCTGTCTACTTTTTAAACTAATCTTCAAAGTTTCCGTTTTGACAAAGCTTATAGTTAAAGTGGCTCATGTTACCCTGAGCTACTTCTATAGTTATGCTGCTATAGGCTTAGGCTACTGGTGTCATGATGCAGCCTGTCTGCTGCACCATGCACAGACTCAAGACACTTTCCACCTTCCATTCAGCTCCAGTCTCCAGTTCAGTAATCATCTACACCTGTCAGTCACTAATCAGCCTGCACTCAGCACACCTGTCAGCCTCCCTATTTAAGCTCCCTGCATTCAGTCCTCCCATGTCGGTTCGTTCTGTTTATCCTGTTCACTTCTGCCAACTTCTGTTTCTGCCGCTCACCTCATCCAGTCTCGTCCAGCCCGAAGTCTCTTCATCTCTGCCTGCTGTGGTTCTGGTTCAGTTCTTCCTCCGGTCCTGCAAGTATTCACCAAGTCGTGCTGCTTTATACTGCTGGTCAAGTCTGTTTACAATTCTCCACTCTGCCGTGCTGCTGGTCAAGCCTGGTTCCAAGTCTCCATTCTGCTGTGCTCTGGTTCTGTGCTGCTCGCCAGTTCCTGTCTTCACCATCCTCCTGCTTCAGCTCAGTACTGGCTCTTGGTTCCTGCCTCCACTATACACAAGCTTCAATAAACTGTTCAAACCTACTCTGTTGTGGTTGTGTTCGGGTTCAGAAAACAAAATATGACAACTGGAGGACATCAGGGTCTATTTTTCTCACTCTACTGAGTTCTACTGTTCTACAGTCTACTGTTCTCCAGTTTCACATTGCATTGCATTGAAATGACTGTTGTCTTTTCAGATTTTAACTTTTTGCTCTCTCTCTTTTTTCTTCATAGTAGGTACACCTGGTCTGGTGTTCTGTTAGCTGTGACATCATCCAGGGAAGACGGCTCACCTGCTATTACCATCTAATGTAGAACAGATTACTGGATCAATGTGTGCTTCTGTGCTTTTTTGTCTGTCTTGTTGTGTCTCTGCTCTGTCTTCTCTAACCCCCAGTCGGTCGAGGCAGATGACCGTTCATACTGAGCCCAGTTCTGCTGGAGGTTTTCCTTCCCATTAATGGGGAGTTTTTCTTCCCGCTGTCGCTCCATGCTTGCTTAGTAATAGTAATATCTAGTAACAGTAATATCATCTTTATTGTCATTGAAACATATACATTGAAACATACATTACAACGAAATTTGTTTTCTGCTTTTAACCCATCACCCTTAGGGAGCAGTGGGCTGCCATGTGCGGCGCCCGAGGAGCAATCTGGGGTTTTGACTGGAATTTGATTTTGTAAAGTGCCTCGAGATGACATGTTTCATGAATTGGCGCTATATAAATAAAATTGAATTGAATTGTTGATTTTCATCAGCACTCTTGCTGCAGCATTTCGAATCAGCTGAAGAGTTTGAACTGCATTTTGTGGACTTCCTGATAGTAAAGAATTACAATAATCTAGCCTTGATCTAGTCCAAATGCATGGACTGGTTTTTCAGCATTACCCCTAGACAGAATGTTTCTAATTTTGGCAATATTCCGGAGGTGAAAAAAAGGAAACTTTGGAAACCTATTTAATATGGGATTTAAATGACATGTCTTGGTCAAAAATAACACCAAGATTTTTTTACTTTATTACCAGGGGCTAAGTTAATGCCATCCAGATTAAGTGATTAAGAAGTTTATTTTTTGAGGACTCTGGTCCAAAGATTACAACTTCTGTCTTGTCAGAATTTAAATGCAGAAAATTTTAAATCATCCAGTTTTTGATGTCATCAAGACATCAAATTAGGCCTGTGAGTTTGAGGGCAATAATGCACAAAGAAAAGCAAGAAACACTGATGAAGGAAGACATTTTCTTTAATTTCACGTGAGAGCATGAAAAATTATCCTTAGTATGGGGCAGTTATTTTAACATTTCAATGAGACTGGCATTAAGGTAATTAAAATTAACAAATAATGCAAACACTTTGAACTCCAGTTACCAAATAAAGAACTTCTGTTAACCTACAAAGCAAAACTGCCATGGTGGTGATTATCAGTCAGGTTTTGTTACCTTGTGGTTTTAGTGTTTTGTGTAAATTGTGTGTTTGAATGAGCCCTCTAAATTGATTAGTCACTGTTGTTTGATCTGGGCTTTAAAGGGGACTTAATATGCAAAGTTCACTTTTGCACATCTTTGTTCTTCCATTTGGATTTCTACTGCTTCTGGACACAGTCTAAATGCCATCAAAAAATAAAAACATAAAGATAAAATAATCCAGAAGTTTTTCTACAATAAGTCAATATTTTTTTAGTGTCTGGAATGAGCCATTTGAAAACCTCACGATTCTTACATCACAATCGGAAGGTGCTGCCTCTAACCTAGCAATCTTAGGGAAGCACAGTCCCTCAACTAGCAATCCAAGTGAAGCTCTGCCCACTTCATCAGCTGGCTTTACTACTGTATGTGTGAGTTGGAGGGCACAGCCAGCAGCAGTTTATTTGCAAAAATTTCCTAAAAAAGCTCATTCTTAACAGATCTCAAAATGGGCTGAACTAAGGAGGTGAAATCTCATTATCTGAGAATGATTTTGTGCAAAACACCTAATGAACATGTTTTGTATAGACTACCTATCCTATCTTCTTCAAAAGGAAGCATAATAGGTCCCCGTTATTAATAGGCAATTATATATCCCATTTAAATCGTATCAGGTTACATTTAATTTGTGTAAATATAAAACTTCTGGTGTTAGATGGGGTGAGGTGCAAAATCACGGTGATCTCATTTCTGCTACATTAAGAAAACTCTTGACAATATCATGAAAAAAGGTAGTTCAATGAAAAATTCATGTTTATGCTACTTGAATTGCTGCTTTACAGACAAATGGAAATGGTTGCTTTGTTTACTTCCATGTTGTGTCCTTTTTCTCTACAGAATATTGGCCTTACTGGACCCAGATTGTAATATCTTTAGTGTCACAATGTGTTTAATTGCTTTCCTAAACCAGGGATAAAACATAGCATATATCACAGGGTTAAGGCAGGAGTTAATGCAGAAAAGACAAAGCACAGTGGCATATGTGTTAAATGAGATTTCCCCTCCAAGTGCGACGCAGTAAAATGGACAGAAACATACTAGAAACACAAGCACCAAAACGCCAAGAGTCCTGGCAGCTTTCAGTTCAGATTTCATTCCTGTCTCTGAATGACGCAGGGACACAGCTGTAACATGAGAGCGGATTGCTCGAGCCTGAAAAGAAGCTACTACAAATACTCTTGTGTAAAGAACTATGATGACAGTAACTGGGACAGTAAATGTTAAAACAAGATCAATAACAAAAGCATAATAGTCAAAAATCACACATTTCCCTTGGCATGGAATGCTTTGTTCAGTTAGGCCATTTTTTACAAATGTAATGCTGTAGAGAGCTGAATAGAGCCAGCACAAACCGATACATATTCGTATTCTTGTCACAGTGATTCTTCTGTGATAATGGAGAGGGTCACAAATAGCCACATAGCGGTCAACAGATATGAGTACTATATTTCCAACTGAGGCACAGACGATAAGACTGATAAGATATACGTACAGTAAGCATATGATATCACCAAAAAACCAGCAAGATATTAGTCGGGCACCTTCACCTGGCAAGTAAACAAGGCCTAGCATTAAGTCTGAGACTGCCAGAGATAGGAGCAGAAAGTTGGTGGTTTTATGAAGCTGCCTGGGGAAAAGAAACAGCATATTAAAAACACAAATGAAAATGAGCACAAATATACTATAAGCTTACAGTTGAGATGTAATTTGGAATTACAATGACAAGCAATGCAAACATAGTGAGACATTATTTTCTGCTGGTAAAATCATCACCATCATTATACTGAAGATGTAGTGATAATCAGTCTCTTCTTGCCTGAAGTGGGAGACTGATATGATGACAAGCAGATTGAGTGTCACGGTGAATACACTGTTGAAAAAGAGCAGAAACTGCAGAAATACAGCTGTGACCGATGAAACAGTTGGCTTTCTACAAGAGGTATTAAAGAGTTGTGGAAAGCAAAGTTCTTCTCCTTCATATAACTCCATCATCGGAGATCTTGAAAATCAGTGCATGGGAAAGCTTTCTGAGTGTAAATCCTGTTTACACCCGTTTTATTTCTTCCTGGCACACAGTACACAGCAACTGCTCCTTATCCCCCTCCATCCACATGGCAACATCCCTTGTGTAAAGTGAGTTTGTTGTTTTTCACTTGATTTAAAGGTTTCTATCAAACCTTTAAATCATGTTTATATTGCTTTGTAATATCTTTTGCATAACTTTGTTAAACATAACACCAGTGATTGGCATGTAAGTGATGGCCAAAACAAGTGGAAAAAAGATAAAGCTAAATTCAAGAGAATCTCCAAGCATTCTCTAGCTTACATGGACAAGATGGCATTTCAACCAATTTACCAATTTGAAATAACTAAAACACAAAAACTGCAGTCATTGTTAGGATTTTCAACATTGGTCAAACCATGAAATTTTACTGATTGCATTTGTGTGTGTGTGTGTGTGTGTGTGTGTGTGTGTGTGTGTGTGTGTGTGTGTGTGTGTGTGTGTGTGTGTGTGTGTGTGTGTGTGTGGGTGTCGGTGTAAGCTTGTGCCTGTCAAGTACCCCCCACCCCCTCTCCAGCTATTAATCATTGATGGTGTTTTTATCAGCCAGTTTTGTAGAGCCCTGTTCCAGGTCACAGGTGTCATGGAAGGATGGGTGGTGGGGTACCCACCATGTGGTGGTACACATTTCAGAAGAGACCGATCTTGGGCTTGAGACCTGTCATGAGACCATTTTGTCCAGGTCATTGCATTGGTCTTGGGTTCGGTCTCATATTGTTGGGCCTCGAAAAATTTGGTCAAGGTTGGTTTGAAACAATGTAACTTCCTTTAATCTTTGATGGAAATGCACATCACAAGAAAAAAAAAAAACAAGCAGACAAACTAAATCGACATATCCCACCAGATTCATAATGACTCTGATTTCTGTGGCAGTCTGCTACTTAGTTTTTGATGTTGAAGAAAGCAGACTGTACTTAGCTTTGATTCTAGCCTGTGCCCATTTGGTTGCGGGTCTACAAACTCCATTTGGACCTACAGTTGCTTTGTCCCTCCTGTGTAGACCTTCTCCTCACGAGGGCCACATCGCAGCTGTCCTTATAGAGTAGGTCATGCGTGACGTCCGCGCTACATCCAGGGCCCACGGGTAGGCAAAAGCAGTACTGTTCCCATCTACTATCATTACAAAACGGGTGAAAAAGAGCGTGCTTTTAGTTAGTTTATTTTTGGAATCTAAACAATGCCTACGACTTGTTGTGCTCAGTCGTAGGCATTGAGCACACAGAGGCATTCCAAATCGTCGGATGTACGTTTCTGTTGTTTAACAAAGGACGAAGAAAGAAATGGATAATTTCAATGAAAAGGAAGCAGGCAGGCAATCACAATGGACTGTGGGAGCCATCATACAGAATTTGCAGTCTACACTTCATCTCCGGTAAATACAACTTAATTCTGCACCAGTAATTGTTGTACTTTATTAGTGGTGGAGGGGAGGTGGCGATCGCTAGACGGGGCCGGGAGAATCGGAGTCGATGCACTATAGCAGCAGCAGGCCGCATCATTTTAGTTTTCTTCGTGCAATCAGTGTGCAATATTGTGCTCCAGACAGCGGCTGCATTACACCCCTGTTGACGCGCGCTAGTACGTCTGTGTTTATGCTGCAACGTCGCCGACACCCCCACCAATTTTAATAAGACAAAAACACCAAAGTAATCCGTAGTGAACAATGTTTTTTTTCACCTACCGGGCGGGTCTTCCTCTCTGTTGAGGTGCTGTCTATGTCCAACTCCGCTTTCTGCTGTTACACAAACATATCTGAACATCCATCCATCCATTTTCTGACCCGCTTAATCCCTCATGGGGTCGCGAGAGTTGCCCGTGCGTGTGTCATGTTTATCATTCCTCGTATGCGCGGGGTGTCTTTCAAACAGAGCACAACAGGGTTTGTACTTGGTTGATCTTTGTAGAAAAAAATGTAAAATCAATAACTTTTTACAGTTTTTCTATCTCGGAGAAAACATGGTTCTGTCACACATTCTTACACAATATTACCTGCTTAGATGTGTTGATGCCTGCCACTATTACCTGTAAATGGATGTCCCAGTCATTTTGATCCTCCTGACAGTATTTAGTAAGCGCTGTCTTTATATTACGGTTAGTGCGCTCATCCTATCCATTGGCCTGGGGATGAGGTAACGCAGTGTTTCACACCCAAAGCCACAAAAACACGATGGTTGACCTGTAGACACATTTGTGGAGGCCTTGAAAGATACAGTATGATTCATTACAGATCTTCTATGTCACACTGTATTTAAATACAAACCTTATTTACAAATTCCTGCCTTTGGTCAGTAATAATCCTCTCTACAAGTCCAGAGTAAATCAGAATATTAACTATTTTTCTGGATACCTCAGTGGCAGTTTTGCTGTAGAGGGATTTTGCCACAACTCCTTAAAACGTCACAAACCTGTGCTTGAAATACCACTACGGAAAGGTTGCCTTAGTAGTTGTAATACAACTGCTCATCTAATGCAGCAGGGAAGTAAAACATTAATTTTGAGAGCATGTATAGTAACTAATTACACTGTGAATAAATGCTGCTCCAGAAACACATTGGGATTCAAGTGCTGCAAATATGAATTGAATAGAAGCCACTAACATTAACGTTTAGTTACACTATGACTTACTTTTAACCGTGCAATTTTTTGAAGCCTTCCGAATGGAGGCCTCCTGCTCTCGGGACTTGTAGAGCTAGTTGTCAGGCTGTGATGAGTTCCTTTCGATAGGTAATGGTAAATTTATTTGTGAAAAATCGTTCATGTCTCTTATAAACTGCAATCCCACTATAACTGTGTGGAGTCCAGACCAACCACAATATTTTACCGCATCGTGCAAACGTTAGCCAATCATGTATTGTGACGTAATCAGGAAGTGCAGGACCCCGAGTAAATCTTACCACTTGACGTCTCAGAGCCTTGACACTGCCGACGTGTGGAAGACTGAGGAGAGTCAACCGGCGGAAGGCCCCAGGTCCCGACAACATACTTGGGCGGGTGCTCAAAGAGTGTGCAGGTCAGCTGGCTGGTGTCCTCACAGACATTTTTAACACCTCGCTAGACCAAGCCACAGTGCCAGCATGCTTCAAGTTTGCCTCCATCATTCCGGTGCCGAAGAAACCTCAAGTCACCTGCTTTAACGACTACCGGCCTGTCGCACTGACCCCCGTCGATGAAGGCTGGTGAAGCAACACATCGACTCTAGTCTCCCCTCAACATTGGACCCGTTCCAGTTTGCCTACCAACAGAACCGCTCCACTGAGGACACTATCTCCTCTGCTCTTCACCTGAGCCTGGCACACTTGGAGGAGAAGAACACGCACGTGCGTATGCTGTTCCTGGACTTCAGCTCGACGTTCAACACCATCATCCCACAGCATCTGGTGGGAAAACTGGAACATCTGGGCTTCAGCACACCCTTTCGCAACAATCTGCTAGACTTCCTCACCAACAGACCCCAGTCGGTCCAGGTCGGACAGAACACCTCTGATGTCATCACCCTCAGCACGGGCTCCCCTCAGGGCTGCGTCCTGAGCCCCCTGCTGTTCACCCTGATGACACACGACTGCGCTCCCAGGTTCACAACCAATCACATCATGAAGTTTGATGTGATTGGTTGTGAACCAATCACATCAAACCAATCACAGGAGGCCTTGGGTGGAGGCGAAACAATTTCCTCGGAGGCCTCGGGTGGAGGCGGAAACAATTCCCTCGGAGGCCTCGGCAAAACAATTCCCTCGGTGGCTTCAGAGAGCGGCGCCGGGCTACAGGCTTCAGCGGAAGCTGAGGTTGGAGGCGGATCCTCCTGGACCCGCTCATGGGACTTGGACAGAGGCGAGTCCGCTGGACCCCCATGGGACGTGGGCGGAGGCAGGCCCTCCTGGACCCCCTCGTGGGACGTGGGCGGAGGCAGGTCCTCCTGGACCTCCTCTTGAGGCTTGGATGGGAGCAGGTCCTTCTGGACCTCCTCTTGAGGCTTGGATGGAGGCAGGTCCTCCTGAACCTCCTCTTGAGGCTTGGATGGAGGCAGAAGCGCGTCCTTGATGGACCCTCTGCACCGGCGGTTCCGCTGTCTTCGCCGGGAGGGGCCAGATGAGGAATCCGGGGCAGTCTCGGGGGTAGCAGCTGACCAGCTGGGCAAAAGGTCGTCTCAGTCACTTTAGTAGAACTCCCACAGCTGGTTCTCCTTGATGTGTGGGGCTCTGATGGATGGAAAAATGAGCCTCACTCGAGGGGCCAGCTGAGAGTCATGGAGGTGATGACCGAGACGAAGGGGGAGTTGGGCCCCCTACCTCTTGAGCTCCAGAGCAGCCAAAACAGCGCCTGAGAGGATCACCAGTGGGGTGGAGTTGGATCTGACTGACGGTGCCGCGTCCTGGCCTGGTGCCCTTCTGGAGTAACTTTCTTTCGTCAGGCGTTCGCACTTCTCCACATAGGTGAGGATGTCCAGGTCGTCAACCCCTGCAGGTAAGTCCCATGTGGTGCCTGAGTTCATCCTTTGACTGGGCCGTACTGTCATGGTTTGTTTACTGAAGAAGTCAGGACACGCACACAGGACTAAAAGTTTAAGAGTTTTTATTTGAGGAAGTGTGCTGGATGGCGGGTGATGAAAACCGGAGGTTCAGGACTGCAGAGGGTCAGAGATGTAGATGATGGCAGGAGCTGACGGCCCGGAGTAAGAGTCCATAATCGCTAGGTGGCTAGGAAAGCTTAGAGCTGCTCGGCTAGCAGGCCTCGTAGCAACACCAGGGCACAGAACAGAACTTCTCCAGGGCGGCTAGTCAGGTTAGCAGTACGCTGGAGACAACAGGGCACAGATCGGAGCTTCTCCAGGGCGGCAAGTCAGGTTAGCAGTACTCTGGAGACACCAGGGCACAGAGTGGAGCTTCTCCAGGGCGGCTAGTCAGGTTAGCAGTTCTCTGGAGACACCAGGGCACAGAGCAGAGCTTTCTCAGACCGGCTAGGCAGGTTAGCAGTTCTCTGGAGATATCAGGACACAGAGCAGAGCTTCTCCAGGAACAAACAGCAGGATACAAAGTCTTTCAGAGCGACTGGCAGGACTTACCTTGAACGAGAAATCAAAAACAGATATTCCAAGGCAAAAGACGAGGACTGGCATGGAGTGGTGAATAACAGAAGATGGCCCAGTGCTGAACTCAAGACAGAGGGAGGTGAAAATAGAGCACTACAGGTGAAACAAGGGTCTGGCTAATTAACAAATAAATCATTATCAGGTGTGACTGACTACTGAGGAGGTGGAATGAAAATTGACAGAAAATAACTGATGACTGAAAACTAACAATAAATTAAGTCAAACCAAACCCAAAACAGATGAAAAAATGAAAATAACAGAATAACAAAGCCAAACCAAAACTCAACCATAACAGCTTCATAGTGATGGATATGATGCTGTTGTCTGCAGTTGAAAAACCTGGCTTCACACAATTACTTGCCACTCTAGATCCGCAATATAAAGTTCCGGGACGCAAGTTTTTCTCTAACAGCGCTCCCTAAATTGTGCAGCTAGTGCAGGGAATCAGTGCAAAATGAGCTGCAATCTGTGTCTTCCCACGCCACAACCTCGGACCTCAGCCCTGCATTAGCCTCTTAATTATGAAACCTGAGAAGTAACTAGTGTACTATTCCCACCTAAGTAGGCTATTTTATTTATTTATTTTGTATATTTATTTTGGTAATTTAACTGGTCACTTTAGTTTATTATTTGTCAGTATTTAATAACATAATTTAACATAATTTCTCTTAAGTTATTTTTTTTTTCAAAGAAATTCTGTTATGGTTAAAAAAGTTGGTTTAATAAAGATTTGAGATTCTGTGTTTGTGTTCTTTATTAAACTTAAATGATTTAGCAATATCATAATTAGAACTGTAATTTAACTTCTATTGCGATTTACAAAAGCTGTACGAAACGAAATTTCGTTCTGTACACACTTTGTGCATACCGAATGACAAATAAAGTTGTCTAAGTCTAATAAAACGTCGAGCCGGCAATGAGGAGCAAACTGAGGTTAGCTTATATAGAAAGGCTGGCAGGTGGAGTAAGTACTGACTGATTGGTGCTTAAAGGCATACTATGCAACATTTTTCAGTTAATTAATGTGTTCCATACCGTTTTGGATGATTAAATGAGTCATTTCAGGTCGAACAAAGGTTTTCTCGGCCGCCCTGGGGGTGTGTGGGGGAAATACCGCACTTGCAATTGCAAGAGCTCACGGCCCGCACACACAGAAGTCTCGCTTTACGGCGAGAACTGTGTTTTTGCCCTGCCATTCACTATATGCACGCGCGAAAGCAACAACAAAGAACCGCGTGTTAACGTCAAATAAACATGCAAGCATATCGAGTTTTATTATTATTATTATTATTAGTTTTTTTTTTTTTTTATATGTTGGCGAGACGCTACCGCGGCGGCGGCGGCTGCGGCTTGGCAAGGCGGTGGCGGTAGCGTCTCGCCAACATATTAAAAAAAATAAATAAAAATAAAAAAAATAATAATAATAATAATAAAACTGGCGAGGCGGCGGCAGCCGCGACTTGGCGAGGTGGCCGCGGCTTGGCGAGGCGGTGGCGGTAGCGTCTCGCCAACATAAAAAAATTAAAATAAAAATAATAATAATAATAAAACTGGCGAGGAGGCGGCGGCGGCGGCGGCGGCGGCCGCCTCGCCAAGATAGCGCTGCGGGAAGCTTGATGTTCATACCTTCACTGTGTTAGTCATTGTTTGTACTGCCGTTTTTTCCACTTTTCGTTACGTTCGCCTGTCTGCTAAGCTCAAAACAACCGCGCCTGGCTTGACGGAGAAACCAGAACAGCTGAGCATCTTTACGACAGTGCACTTTTACTTTCGCCCTCTGAGGGGAGCCTCGCTGGAAAATCAACCCCGGTTGCATAGTATACCTTTAACAGGTGTGACTGATTGCTGAGGGAGTGGAGGCTGAGCTGTGTGAGGGGAGGAGGTCCTGGAAAATAACAGGGGAAGATAGCCAGGTCAAAACTGAACCATAATAGTATGTACAAAATTAAATACATCACATATGGAAAAAAAATTACAGCATTTTGTTTATAGCACAAAGTAATTCACTACGATAGCAGACAACACTAAATTCCTCAGTCACGTGACCCACTGTCTTAGCCACGAGGAGGCCCTGTAGGATGCCGTGATGTCAGTTTAATCAAACACGATATCAGGATGTAGTCATTTTACATAGGAAGTCAATATTTATTTACCTTTGTGATGGAGTTTTTAACCTTAAATGAGGACGAATACGAAGCTAGCCAATTGGATGTTAAAAACGAAGAGTGCCGTGTCCAGTCATATGCTTTTGAGCCGATAGTTAGGTGTGAATTCCGGGACAACACTGAGGGAAGTGGAGAGGGGAGTAGTAGCGATGATGATTACGCCAGAATTGTCTGACACAGAATCTGCCGGTGAAGAGGATATTGATGACCGTTCCCAACAACTTACAAATACTCACTGGTATGTTTTTTTTAATCTACGATTTTTGACTTGCGAGTAGTGACTCCTCTGAGAGTGATGTCAATTGATTTGCTTTTATGTCAAATTCAGTTCAAATTCAAACTAACACTAAACTGCTTCTTTCGTGTTTTTGAAGGTTTATAGAAGCAACTGAATATCTTACCTCAACTCATTGATGTTTTTCATAGGCTGACGTTCGCCATTTTTTCACCTTGCCCGTGGGCTCGGGTTACCCCATATTGAGGGTAAGTATGGCATCTGGCTTAAGCTGCAACTTTGGTATATTAAACCCTGTCCTGATTACTGCATGGTTTCACCTTGCAGATAGATATATTTTACTCAGCAAGTTGTAGCCTGTCCTTACCTGTGAAGTCTCAGTACCATCATCCACTGCTTATGGCTTCTGCTCTCCCTGTTTCTGCTATTGTGGCAATAAAGTTTTTTGTGTGGAGATTTTGTTTTGAAGATGTTAACGTGTGGCCACGACTTAGTAAATCGTGGCCACGCTTTACTAATGCGTGGCCACAACTTATCTATCTCGTGGCCACGCATTAGTAAGTCGTGGCCACAAGTTATTTGTGAGTGAGCTCCTTTATGGTGGTGTAGCATACATTGCAATGAACTATAATGACATCCTGCGATCTCTTGCAATTAAACACAGAGTGGTAATAAGCAAAATTCTCAACTTTCACTAGTAGGACTCATCGCCAGAGTGTCAGCCTTAATTGGTAGGACTCAGTAGGCCAGTGTCTTTCTACTCCTTGGAAAGCACCTAATTTCTGTTTCCCGGGTGGAAGCTGCCTCAGATCCTGCTCCGGAGAACCTCTTGCCTCGGCTGAGCCGGCCAGCTCTCGGCCCACTCAGCTGCTTAGGAAGAAAACCTCAGAAAGTCCCTGATCATCCTCACAAGTCTTGGCGTCTACAGAGCGCCGATCCCTGCCGCCGCCCCCGCCACACGAGTGACCGGACCCTGCCCCGCCCCCTCAGACTCTGCCATGTGTCAGCCACCGCACCATCTCCGATCACCAGAATCCACCTAGAACCGACGACTCTGCTTGGCAGCCTCCAACCCCTGCTGCAAGCAACAGCAGCTTCTCAGTCTTTGGTGCTCCGCAGCAGCCGCTCACTCCCCCGGCGAATCAATCATATCACCGCGATTACCACCTCCCGCTGTTACCAGACGTCCAGAGGAGTCACAATACGTATTGAGCTTTATATTTAATAAACTTGTTAAAATCTCGGATCTCTGCCTCCTCGGTGTGTTCTGCATGTGGGTCAAAAGAGTCGGTACCATGACATTCTGTTTATAAGTTTCGTTCTAATAAACAGGAACGCTGCCTTGCGCTTGAATTCAGGTGCGCAAAATTATTTTGCATGTAATTTAAGTGCACACTTTTAAGGGTCATTTTAAGGAACTTGTAACAGCGGGGCTTCAGCTCAGATTCGTTCATCCTGTTCCCTTTAAAGGAGCCCTTTACAAGCTTTATTTATGCATTTTTCCCACCGTGCAGCACACCAATTGGGGGAAAATCTGTCCACCTCACCTTCTCAATCCGGTATCATTAAGTATAAATTATGCTGTTACCAGACTTTACCAAAAAAGTATTTTTTTCCACTGTCACTTTGTGAAAAAGTAGGATGGACAGTTAATCATTGCATCCCTGGATCCACTCATGTCTGCTGAACATCAAGCCGAAGGAAGTATTTATCTTATCTATCTAGTGGCCACGACTTACTAAAGCGTGGCCACAGTTTATCCATCTCCTTGCCACAAATTAGTAAATTGTGGCCACAAATTAGTAAATTGTAGCCAGGAATTAGTAAATCGTGGCCACGACTTAACATCTTTAAAAAAAAATTCTGTCCATGTCACCAGAGGGGATCCGTAACAGAAATGAAAGAGGGCTGTGTTTTTTCTCACCATGATTCGAAAGGTGGGGGGTACATGTCTCAGCCATACCCACCCACGCCCATGTGCCCCACCATTGCTCTAAGACTCATGTCACCAAATGGACCAAATCTTCCTGGATTCTCTTCATTCTTCCTCAGCTTCTATCATCTGCTTTGTATGAGTAAAACCAGATTACTAACTCATATAATTCAATATTCCTCTGATCATTCTTTCCATTTAGCTTTCACTCTTTCCCTCGCTGTGAACCTCAAGCCATGTTAAAGGAACCCCCTGGACCTAGACCTTACCATCAATTCCAAGCTAACCTATAAACGGGCTCCAGACTTACTTGTTTGGGATAACACAAACTTGTACATTTTAAAACATGCTACTTTTCCAATAATAATAATAAAGTAAGTGGCAGTGTTAACTAGTAAAAACAGTTTGCTTGCATTTGAAAGCTGCAAGGAATTTCACTGATTTTACTCTAATCTATAGTAATATGATCTGTTGTGGTGAGGTATCTTAACTCCTTCATTTTTGGTAACAGCATCCAATAAGTTTTGAATAATAAGTTAAAAAAGTAACTTTTCACATTGACCTTTATTAAATAACTGCCTTTTCCACAAACAAATAGCAGGTCCAGAAGGAACCTATTCGAGGTACTTAATAAAAACAGTTTGATGTGTACGGAATGTTAAATATATATAAAAAGTCTGTTGTATGAAAGTAAATATGTTTGGAGCTAACTAAGCTGTTTTAGGATTCTAATAACAGATCTGCTAGATGATCCAAAAGTGACTGAAGGAAATAAGGAGGAGTCAGTTAGTCAACTGATCCTTCTTAACACATTTGTTTGATATCGGCAAGAGGTTCTGGTCTCTGCTAATCACTGAAGATGAAGACTCAGGACAGTGCAGACCTCTGCTACCCACACCTCTACAATAACTCCTGCAAAAAGCCTACATCTCTCTGGACTGAAGTTGTCCTGGTTCAGATCATATTGTCAGTCATCTCTCTGATCACCGTGGCTCTCAACTTACTCGTCATCATCTCAGTCTCCCACTTCAGGCAGATATTTAATTTTATCTTTCTTTCTTTTTAAATCTGATTTATCAAACCTTTGAAACAGATGTTTCTTAACTAATTATTTGTTCCAGATGGAATTAGATTCATAATATTTTTTGGAAATATAGACAATTTGTTATTTTTTACTGTAAAAATTTATTTTTTTGGAGAAAAAGTTTAATAAAATATTTTTCCCTCCCATCCAGGGAGCTCCACACACCGACTAACATCCTCCTCCTCTCTCTGGCTGTGTCAGATTTGCTCGTGGGGTTCATATCAATGCCAGGGGAAATCTACCGAAACACAAGCTGCTGGTTTCTTGGTGATAATATTTGTTTTATATATATTTACTTGTGCTTCATCATCACTGCTGCCTCAGTAGGCAATATGGTGCTCATATCAATTGATCGTTATGTGGCTATTTGTGATCCTCTGCATTACCAAACTAGAGTCACAGGGAGAAGAGTCAAAGTCTGTATCTGTCTGTGTTGGCTCTGTTCAATTGTCTACTGCATTATATTTGTAAAAGATGATCTGATTCAGGTAGGAAAGAATAACTCTTGCTACGGAGAATGTGTGACTACTGTGGACATCATTGTAGGAACATTTGATCTTTTTATAACCTTTATTGCTCCAATTACCATCATCATAGTCCTATACATGAGAGTATTTGTGGTAGCTGTGTCTCAGGCTCGTGCCATGCGCACTCAGGTCACAGCCGTCAAACTGTCTCTTTCAGTTACAACAATAGCAAAGAAATCTGAGCTGAAAGCAGCCAGGACTCTTGGTGTTCTTGTACTGTTTTTCCTGTTATGTTTTTGTCCATGTTACTGCCTTTCTCTTGCAGGAGAAGACTTGTTCAGTAGTACTACTGCATTTGCTGTGTATTATCTGTTCTTCTTTAACTCCTGTATAAACCCGATGATTTATGCCCTGTTCTATCCTTGGATCAGAAAAACTGCAAAACTCATTGTCACCTTAAAGATACTGAAGCCAGGCTCCTGTGAGGCCCAAATATTGTGAAAAAATATTAGAACTTTGCAAAAAGATAAAGAAATTGTTTTCGATAATGCATGTATGCTAGTATTTTATACATCCTATTGTGGCATTTTGGGCATACATGCATCAGGGAAGCTTTGCGGTTCAAGAAGGATATCTGGATTTTGTGTGTGTGTGTGTGTGTGTGTGTGTGTACATGCAGCACGTAGAATTTGGAAAGGTAAAAATAAAGGAAAATTATATAGTGGTTTAATATAGAGTGTAATAATATCTATGAAGTTGATTGCAAAGAAATACTATTTTAACTCTGACTGTATGATTGCTGTTTAGTTGTTTTTACTTAATCTAGTCTAATCACTAATTCTGCTTCTGAAGTCATACAACTGTTCAAAGATCAGATCTCGATTGGTTTAAGAAAATTAACCAGTTCTGTACTTTTGCCAACATATCTATATATTTATAAATATGAAAAATGATTTTCTTTGTCAGATTGATTTTAGTTGACATATAAATGTTCAGCTTTATTTGCTAATATCTCAATATCTTATAATTTTAGCAGGAAATGAAATATGTCTGCAATTTAACAGCTCATGAATAACAAATTATTTTTCTACAAGGACAACTTTTCAATATTAGGATCCCCAGGGGTGTGATCAGTTATGTTAGCTCCCTCAGGATCCTGTTGCACTTTTATATACATAGTTCACACCTAACCTTGTGTTTTTCACCAGTTTAGTTCTGTTCAGTATTTATGTTTGTTGTGAAATCAGCCAATAGGAAAATAACAGTAAGACTCTAAGGCTGAAGCCACAAGGAATGTGAGATTGTTGCCGAATCAGCCCTCTCCAAGTTACTGTCCCCTCACAGCAGGGTGCCCACTCTATAAAGCCTAGCCCCCCAATAAAATCTATGTCTTTCGCCAGCTGTTCTTCTGCACCACAGGAGAGACCCTTTCATCTTTCTCTTTTCCATGGGCCCTCGTGAGGAGAAGATCTGCACTAGAGAGACTTGTAAAGGGACCATGGGCCTGAATGAAGTTCAGAGACCTGCCACATGGGCACAGGCCAGAATCAAAGCTAGGTACAGCCTGCTTTCTTCAACATTGAAACTTAAGCAGCCAACCGCCATGGAAAAAGACTGTTTGTAATCTTTCCTCAGCTTTGCAGGAGAAACGCTGTGCGGAGGCCCTCACGGAAATTTCAAGGAAATCCTTCAGATTCCCATGCTCCACAGGACAAGTGAAGACCACCCGAGATCCAGGAGGTTAAGACATGGAGGTCACAGGCAAAGCTACCTTCAAAACGATGCTATGCTTATGTGTTTTGGGTGTGTTTTAAAACTATGTCAACACCAAGCTAATAGAGCAACACCGGTATCAGCACTCATTCAAACTTTATGGCATGCACGCCTTCCAACATTTATAGACGCCCTCTGCTAGCATCTGTGGTGCCATTTATAACGTTACACAGTCAAAAATTAACAACAGTATTTTGGGATTTATAGCCTGTCAAGATAATAATAATAATAATAATAATAATAATAATAATAATACATTTTATTTCAAGCGCTTTTCAAAAGACTCAAGGACACTGTCCAGTGTTGTGCAATTATACACTGTTTAAAGTTATTTAATGTTTCATAAATAACTCTCTGTCTGTTAAGTATTGTCTCGTGATAATCAGCTCTTAAGCTGATATCAAGACAATGGTTGGAAGGGATGAATTCGAGCACTAGTGATCTTTTAACAGCAAAACCTGCACACACATAGAATATTTTATTAAACTTTATTAAACATTAAAAAATGGTGTTACACAATTCTGTTCCGTCCTCTGCCACTAGGTGGTCCAAGTGCACTGGCTGGACAGACTTGCCCATCTCCACCGCTTATAAAGCTGCGATCTAATCTTGTTTACATGAAATAAGCCTGCTCGCGAGCAGGTTCAAGCTTGCACACATGTTGCTATGACAACAAGTGCAGGATGAGTTTCGAAGAACCAAACGATCCAAGATCATGCCAAATCGTCAACAATCAAATCCAGCTAACTTAGCGATGTACGAAGAATGGACCCCTGGTTCACTGCAGATCTGATTAACAAAAACATGGAATGGAGTTAAAACATTTGCCATGTATTTTAATCCATTCACAATGCAAAGCCCAAATTAAACAAAACATTATTTGTTGAAATAATATTCTGAGGACCGGTTTGTCCTGTAAAATCATTTAATTCAGAATCGCTTGCTGTTGTTTATGCAATTCTACCTCCGCCCGCTAGGGGGCGCTACAGCGATCGTTGCTAACCTGGTTAAAATCTATAGTTATCAAAATTGTCTTGAAAACCGGCATTAATATACCATATTGACGCGGGAGTAAGGCTCATAACACCATCGGAGGATGGCGGAGCAGAACAGTTACGCTTTATGCCTTAAAACGTACTCCTTTTGAAATGTCCGAAACCGGATGTTAGCAAGGCTAATAGCATGTTGGCTAGCGGACGCTCTGCGCTAACAAATGAAAGCTTTTGCTTTATTTTTAGTCCTAATGAGTGGCTGGATAACGTAAACATTAATGTCCCATTAATGTATGAAACCCTTGTGGAGGTAACCTTGTTATAACCAAAGAAAGACATGACGTTCTGGGTTAAGCAGTTCGTTCCACTGACCCAGTTGATATCTTAACTGTATTTAACTGTAAGAAACAATACTGTTGCTGCAGAAAAAGCGTACCCTTCTGGCGACCCCCACTTAAATACTGTATTTGGATGCAAGGCGCTTGAAACAGAAAAGTATACTTCAACTTATTTAATCTACTAAGGACAGAGAAACGGTTACAGACACATAAGCGCTGATGGGCTCTTGATCGGCAAGAAGCCCTGACTTTCCATCTCATCAAATATTATATAGGAATCTAGGTACATACCCATACACTTCCTAACTGTGTCATCAGTGGAGAAAATGTGTCACCTCCGGGGTGTTATCGGATAGATTTGTGCCATATCCTTGTGTCCGGTGCTATTTAAGTGTGGCATGCAGTTCCTGGGTTAAGGGGTCCGTTCCACTTGACCCACTTGATATCTTAATAGAGTTTACACAGGGGGAGGACAACAGGCACAATTCACAGGATATTCATTTTTAAAGTTTGAAAGCAATTTTATAATTCTTGAGGTCATCTGGGTTGACCCCTAAAAGGACAGTTGGGTGATTAATCAGCCTTACTTCACAAAGACTCTTGATAATTTGTTCCTCCCTTTGTTACCAAATCTCCAAACCGGGTGAGTCGGGCCTTCAATCAATGAGATAGGAAGAAGTAACCGGCCACCTGTCAAAAGCAATATAATTTTTCCAGAGCTAGATTAGCTTTAACCTTTGGCTGGATGTATGCTGCAAAGATGATAACACAGCTGAGCTCTCTAACAAGTTTTAATGGTCTGCATTTAACTGCAAAGGTATTCCAGATCAGGGGAGCAAAATGTTCCAACCATCTTTGCTGCTGTGCATCAAGCATTATCAATGTAAATTGCCAGGCCTCCCCCCTTCCTTCCATGTGCAGCAGCTGTGCAATCTCCTCCAGCTGTCCTGCAGCATCAGGAACATTGCTGTCTAACCACCTTTCTGTGAAAATCGCTACACAGCTGTCCATCGTACATGCTGCGATTCTTAACTGGATCTTACATTGGCCAAAACGAGGCTCTGTAGCATTGGTCTGTGTGGGTTGGCTTTTAGCTGAGTGCATAGGCCTCCTTATGTGACCCATTGTTTCCTCTTGTGTTTACACCAGGTGCTGGCTCTCCAAGACAGGGAAAGTGGGGGTTTTGTTGTCCAGGTCAGATCAGGATACATAAAGTCTAGTTATGACAGTTGGTACGATCCATATACTCCAGAGTTGAATCACAATTCCAACAGCTTGTTATGAATTTGGATGGACCCAAAAGACAACCCGAAAACAGGTCAGTGACGCTTTGATGTTTTATTTAAAGGAAAGGTTTGCACAGCCCTTGCTGCGTGCGGCTCACGCTCAGCGGCTGGCAGCTCCTGGTGGAGAGCGGGCTTGTCAGGGTTACTTCTGGTCCCTGAGAGCGGCAGAGTCCATGCAGGATAATCCAAGGCCGTTTGTCCTAGTCCAGTCCGGGTCCGATAGCGGGAGGTCGATTGATAAGGCAGAGGTTTCCGAGGGCAAATCCAAAAGGAGGTTCCAGGTCCAGGTCCGAGTCAGAATCCAGAAGAAGAGACAGTTTAGGGGACAGGCAATCTCAGGTACTCACAGGCTGATTTGGTCAGAACACGGGTGGGCAGTCCGAGATCCAGAGGCTGACAGGCAGAACTCAGGCGGGCAGGAAAATCCAAGAAGGGCAGAGCTGGCTCAAAAACAGGGCAAAAACAGGTCGGGCTTCAGACGGACAGACAGGTTATTCAGAATGGCTGGAAGTTCTCACCGAGATGGCTCGAGACGTTCTGGCACTGGAGGCTGGGAGGGACGGAACCTTTATGCTGGTGGGGTGGAGCCAGAACAGGTGACAGCAATTAGCAGCCCCAGTGCCAGGAACGTTACACAGCTCTTCAAGCACTAATCCAATATATTGGTGAAGTGGTGAAAACACAAACAAAAACACAAATACAAACAAAATGTTATGTTCTTTTAGGGTTTTCTGATTGCATACATTGTCTCAACTTCAATCAGAAACATTGTTCTCATTGCAGTTGATCCCTATGTGATTATTTGTGAGCCCCTGCATTACCCCATTAAAATAACTATGGCTTGAGTCAAATGCTGTATTTGCCTGTGTTGGATCTGCAATGCTTTTTACAGGCTTTTCTTATTGAATAACAAGCTGTTTCAGCCTGAAAGGAATAGTTAATATATTGGACAGTGTGCATTTGTTGCCCACCTTGTTGATGGGACTTTGTAGTTTTTTTC
The DNA here is from genome assembly GCF_011125445.2 of Fundulus heteroclitus. NCBI lineage: Eukaryota > Metazoa > Chordata > Actinopteri > Cyprinodontiformes > Fundulidae > Fundulus > Fundulus heteroclitus. The sequence goes on from NC_046367.1 coordinate 10,082,442, forward strand.
TCAGTGACCGCCATCATAGTTTTGTATGTCAGAGTATTTGTAGTGGCTGTGTCTCAGGCTCTTGCCTTGCGCTCTCATGTTACAGCTGTTCCTGTTTTATCCCTAGTCTAGAAAAACTATTTGTCACTTAGCAGATACTGCAACATGGCTCCAGTGAGGCCAACATAATGTAGACAGTCTGCTAACTGACTGAGATGACTACTCATCTGGCTTGTGTTATGGAAATATATAATCAGTTTTTGTGTTAATCCTGTATTTTCCTTAAAGCAGTAAAGAGTTGCGTAACTCTAAATAATATGGATAAACTGTGTGGCTTGGAGTGAAGAGAGGATGGAGTCTGCAGACTCACTAACAGGCAATAAATTAATTTAATCGTCGTGTGGGATACTAGGCAAAGTGGGAGTCACGTGAGGTTTTATGGGGAACCCTTCAAGATGGTTTACAGTTTGAAAGCTTTTTTATTGTTCTTAATGTTTTTCTTGGTAGAATCCTAAAAACACCAAGTCAATTAATTAAAAGTTAGTTCCTAAGATGACACTGGAATGCGGATCGGTTTTTGCTTGTGAGAACATAAGCACAGATAGAATGAGTGTGTACGCAGCCCCAGACGTCATCCAGTCACTCGGTGAGGGGTGGGCCAGCTATCAAAAAAGGCGCCCCTGGGCGGTTTCGGGCAGACACTACCTTACAATGGACGGGTGGACTCCAGGTCATAAATTCAATTGTTCAAACAGTTATGAACTGATTTTCCACAATTTAATGTATGTGGATAGCTTATTGTGTTTCGGTCATCAAACTGTGTGCAGATAACAGGTTTTCCTGCGCTGCTGGGCGATCATACAGCAAAGAACTGGTTGTAAGTGAGGCCGGCAGTTCCTTTGCCTCTAGGCAGGGGGCGCTCGAGGGGCACCGCTCGTGATCCCAAAATTGTAGAATTTATTTATAAGTTATGGACACTGAGCTATATTATACACCGGAGTGCTAAAAGCCCGCTGTTAGAACGAGTCGCTTTGAAGCCACCAGTCGCCATATTGGTACTGTTCCGTGTTCTCCCCACGGAAAGGGCAACCAAGCGTACATAGGATACTACTCAGTATTCCACATTTGTTTGTTTATTTATTTTTGTTCAAAAAAGGGAACCAGGTAATAAACCTGGAATAATAAGAAATGCAATGTTTCAATTTCCATGTATATACTACAACCAACACAGCTCCCCAGTTCTTTACCCCAATAGCCCAATAACATTAAATAACATTCAAAATACAAATAAATAATAATATTAATATACTATAACAATAATAATAATCCATAATAATCATCATCATCATCATAATTTGCATGTGCATCCAAACATTATGCACTACATTCAAACATTAAGCACCATATTCAAGTCCTATCAAAAGCCTATTCAAAAATGCATGCAGTCTTTCTATGAGCAGGAAACTTGAACTAGAACTACAACTCCCAAAATGCACCGCGGCAAACAAGGAAGTACGTTACCTACGTTAAATCCAGTCCGCGATTCAATTCAAACATTTATAAAGCTAAAGTAAACACGAATGGACACGTTTTTTGCAGCAATGATATAAGTCTAAATGTTGCTTTATGACCCACAGCTTTGCCACTGCGTCAACTTATAACTTTGGAGCATAATGTTATCTTTTAACTGCTTAGATCCACCGGAGCATAGCGTTACCTTTAACATGCAACGGACATAAACAAAGCGATAACATAGCAAGGCGACAGAAGACAACATCAAGCGTACATCGTAAAGACAGACAAGAACATTTGAAATTAAGAGAGCTTACCAAGTGGCTGCACACCGGGTTGAAAGTCATTACAAACTAAGTAAATCTTGCGCTTCCTTTTTATGCAGTAAACACCGGTCCCGTGTCCTCACAGTACACTCCTCTCTTAAAGAGACACTACACTATTGGGCTGCTAAACCTCAAACGTTTCTCCATAAATGTTACTGGCATTTCTAAGTACGTATAGCTCTGGCAGGTAAACATTTGATCACACATGCAAAAAAGAAATAACAAAACTTCACAAATGACAAAACTCCACAGAAAACACAACACCTCCCACTTAAGTTCCTGATCTTATGATCCAGGGAACTTACCAAAATCATTTAAAAGACCCCTTTTTAGTGACACCCTCTTTATATTACATTTTCCACACATTATGTATAATTATTATTTTTTTTTTTTTTATTTTTCTTTTAAGAACCCTCAACTTTGCACAATTTCTATGTGTAAGTGTCTGATGAAGGCACAACTGATGGAGGAGCAGCTTAGTCCAATGTCCAAGTCAATGACATCCCTTTGGCAGGTGTGTGGTGTGCTGCCCGGGTATGCAAGGTATGGGATGTATGTGCACTGTAATTGGCCTGGTGGCAGCGCTAGGTTTGCACCAACCAGCCAACTGGGTTAAGGGTGGTAACAGGGTGACAGGGGCTTGGCCGGTGTCATGGCGGTTTGGGTGGATGAGTTTTGTCCTCCACTGGGAGAAGAACCACCAGTCTTCTCACGTCTCTCCTGATAACCGTCATAGGAAGTGAAGAACTCCTCTTCTTCTGGCCACCCGCCAGGGAAACCGGCAGGCCAGTGCATATTGCAATGTCAGCATCCCTGACAATCCCTTTACTGTCAGGATAAACTGTCAGAATCCGGCCAAGGCGAAACTGACCCCTCAAAGCATTTGGGTCAGCAATCCAGACGAGGTCGCCGACTTTGACGTTCCTCTCTGTCCGATGCCACTTGTGTCAAATGAACAGATTTGGACCAGCTAGTTCCCTCCACTTTGCCCAGAACCGGTCTACTCCGATTTGAATGGCCCTCAGACGACGCCAGGGATGATTCCCTAGGTCAAGCCCTCTGGTGTCTCCTCCAAGCGATGCTCGACCCAGTATGAGGGAGTTGGGTGTTAAATACTCGACCGAGTCGTCCTGTTCTTGAGCTCTGGCATCAATTGGGCATTCGTTTGTCAGGTTGGCTGCCTGATAGAAGAGAGTTTGGAGCTCCCCCCATGTGAGGGACCCTGTAGCTCCTCCGAGGCTCATGAGCGCCCTCTTCAAAAGCTTCACAGCTGCCTCCGCAGCTCCATTCCTGTGGGGAGCATCTGCAGGGTGAAAATCCCACTTCCATTCAGTTCCGTTCTTAGCGGCTACATCTTCTATGGACACAGCCTGCAAGCAAGCCAGATGTTTATGCAGCTCATGCAGAGCCAGCTTGGCGCCAATGAAGTTGGTGCCTCTGTCGGACCATAGTTTCCTTGGATGCCCCCTCAGAGCAACAAAGCGGGAGTATGCTTGGAGGAAACTTTCTGTCGACTGGTCATCGGTGAGGTCAGCATGGACAGCTCTCGAAGCCATACAGCAGAAAACAATGCCCCAGACCTTCTTGCTGGTCCTTCTTTTAACAGCGTCTTTCACCTCGAAGGGGCCAAAAAGGTCGAGGGTTGCATATTCGAATGGGCTTGCTCTTTTGGTACGCTCTTGAGGGAGATCACTCATTACTTGCTGGCACATCTTGGCTCGTTTCTTTCTGCAGGTGACACAGTTGTTCAGTACCTTCTTAACTGTTCTTCGTCCCTGCATGATCCAGGCTTTCCGTCTTGTCCGTAGAAGGGTAGAAGCAGCACCTTCATGGTTTTCTTCATGTGCTTCCCTGGCCAGTAGGGTTGCAAGCCACGACTGGCATGGGATTAGCGGTACAGACACTCTATCCTCATCCCAGCATTGGATTCTCCCTCCGCAGAGCAAAAGTCCTGTCTTTTCCTCCTTCTGGACAACCAGGCGATCAAGGGTTGTGTCACGGAACTCAACACCATCTTGACCTGCGAGAGCTAGATCTTTGAAAGCTGTTGCTCGTTCCTCCACAGACAGGTATGGTCTTGCCTCCCACTTTGACCGAACTGGAGCTTGGCTGTTACCCAGCCAGATTCCTAATACTCGTCTCACCCAGGCGATGGTCCCACACAATCGTGCCAGTGAACTGAACCGCCGGGGGTCCACAAGGTGTACAAGTGCAACACTGGTTGGGCCTGACCATTTCCTGGGCTGGGCTCCTATTGTGACCAGTGCCGAGAATGCCTTCCTCCGAAGTCCCCCGATCTCAGCAACAGAGGGGTTGATCTCTCTGGCAGTTTTCACAGGCCAGTCTGATTCAGGCAACTTCAAAAATTCTGGGCCTTCCTTCCAGACTGATCCTTCAGCAAGCTCCTCTGGGGATGCCCCCCTTGTGATGAGGTCGGCGATGTTCTGTCTTCCTTCAACCCACCTCCAGCTATCTACAGATCCAGCTTTTTGGATTTCTCCAATCCGGTTTGCAAAAAATGTCTGATAGCCATAGCTATCCTTTTGGATGGCTCCCAGGATTGTCTGACTATCGACAAAATGAATCCACTGATCAACCTTGATGTAGCAGTGCTTCTCGAAGTATGTCTTCAGGCGAGAAGCAAAGACAGCTCCACACAGTTCTGCTTTAATGACATCACCTTTCTGGTCTAGAGGGGTGAGCTTGCCTTTTGATTCAACCAGTTTAACTACGACTCCATATTCTGTCTCCCACCGCAGGTAAAGAACGGCGCCGTAGGAAGCCTCACTACCATCGGAAAATGTGATCCCCATTGGGCGGCCTATGGCTCCATGAGGTGTGAGACTCCTGTCGAATCTGAGTTGGCCAAGTCTCGCATACTGCTCAAAAAGTTTTATTGCAGCTTCTCGAGGACGTGACGAAAGAGGGTCGTCCCACGTGTCCTTGGAAAGATGTTCTCTTCCTGCTTCCAGAAAGGCCTCTCTTACAAGCATCACTCCTCGTTGCTTGGCAGGTGAGGCCAGGCCGATGGGGTCATAGAACCCTGCAATCTGACTCAGCAGCGTGCGTCGGGTAAGAGGGTCGGGGGTGCTGCCCCTGATCTCATCCTCTCGTAGTTCCAGACCGGTCCTTATCTTTCCTCACCTCCTTGAGAAGTTCACCGACGTCAGTACACGGAGTTTGTCAGATTCGGGTTCATATCCCAATCCCAATGCCTTATTCTCCTCATTCGGCATCTGGTTGGGGAGTATCAGGGTCTTGGGCTCTGTTGACCTGACATTGCTGGGGTCAGTGGGTTTCTCACTCCTCCCTCTTTGACCCGTCAGGACCCAGGGCTTGAGGGAAAAGCCTCCTGCTTTTAGGATTTCTTCCACTCCTTCGGTCATCCTAACCAGAGTTTGGAAATCATCATGCGATGTTAGGACATCGTCCACACAGCAGTCCTCGGTCAGGATCCGGCACTCTTCAACCATGGACGAAAACTGGGGCAGATTTGCCGTTTCTCTCATGGCAACCTGAGCGATGCATCCGGCAGGCTTGTCACCAATGTTGACCCTGACAACGGCAAACACACCGATTTCATCTTTGGGGTTATCCCTCCAGAGGAATCGATGGAGGTGGACCTCTTCGTCCTTCAGCCACACAGAATTATACATTTTCTTCACATCGCCAAGAGCAGCATACAACCTGCTCCTGAATCTCAACAGGACACCTCGGATTGGGTTGAGGACATCAGGGTCTTTGTGCAGGAGGTTGTTCAGGCTTAACCCTTTAAATTCCTGGCTACTCTTTCAGACTATCCTCACTGGCGTTGAGCTAGAATGAGGATTTGGGGCAACCAAATGGCTGATGTACCAGATTGGGCCATTCCACCCTTCGATCTCTTCCTTCGTGAGCTCGATGGCTGCTCCTCTTGATACCATCTCAAGGATCTGCTCTCTATATGCCGCTTTCCACACAGGTTCCCTTGCTAGCCGAGCCTCGGTCCTCCGGAAGGTTGCTTCCACTGCTCAGCGGTTATCTGGCAGAATTGCATGGTTTACTTTCCATGGGTAGGCCGCATCCCAATGAGGGGCGTCACTGTGTTTATCCGTTAGCACATAAGAGAGGCAGTCCTTTATCTTTTCTAAGTCTCTTTCTTCTCCAAGGGTCATCTCTCTGCCTCCCGGAGGGCACTTGCTGCACTTGCAGCTCCCGCATTTCGGGTCACACGCTGCCCCAATACTATCCCACTTGAACCACTCAAACACCTCCTTGTTTGTGGCAGTGGTGCTGCTGAGGGTCACTTCTTCCATCCTCATTGGGTCCTCACTCAGGTCTTTGGTGTCCACAAGGACATCTTTGTACACCCTTGAGGATGTCCTCATAGATCTTGCAAAGTGAGTTTCAGACTGGTGCAGCGTTAGGTCCACTACCTCGAAGAGACCAGGGTGAGTACCGCCAACAGTTTTGCCCAATGGGCCGTCCCAGAGGACTAGATCTCCCTCCAACTTGAACGGCTGTGGAATTAAACGACCTTCCCTGTGGCTGATCAGAAGATCAATGTTCTCAGGGCGGACCAGCTCTTCTGCAGCAATGTCAGGAAAGATCTTTTGCAGTTGTTGCGGAGTGACAGGCTGACTTATCTCTGCAATACTCTCCAGGCCGTAGCAGAGTAGTTTGTGTTCCATTACCGTCCCCTTGATCGTCTTCACTCTTAGTCGCAGGGAGTATCTCTTGGTTGTGACTGCCGTCGTCATTCCTCCTATTCCGTGGACAATTAATTTGATGCTCTCACCAATCAGTCCAAGGCGCTGGGCAGCGTTGTTTGTTATGTAGTTGGTGTCAGAGGCAAGGTCAATAAGAGTGCCTATCAGCTGGCCTGAGTTAGTTGTCACTTCCAGTAACATCATTATAACTGGGTACTCTTTCAGTCCACCTCCAGCAGTGCAGATTGTGGTTGAGGCTTTGTTGGAAAATGCCTTCCTGAATTCTGCTCTTAGTTCCGGAGTGACTTTCGCTAGAAGTTCTTCTTGCTTGCTGGTCAGCCCTAGGCCTTTTCTCTCCATCCTTTTGGTACCTAGCACCTCGTGGCCAGCTTCTTTCTCTTGAGCGATGGACTTGGGGCAGAGCAGATAGTGGTGAGGCTCTTCTTTGCGACAGTCCATTTTACTGCAGAGGAACTTTGGATTGCAACGGCCATTCTTCAGGTGGAAGCACAGGCACAGATTGCATATTCCATAGTTCTTCAAATGGGCCTTTCTCTTCTGGAGATCCATTTCCCTGAAGACTTTGCAAGCAAACAGCCTGCCAGTGTGTGTCTCATCAGTACAGGCAGTGCACAGGCCCAAGCGTGGCTTCAACTGAGGCGAGTCCCTTTGGCCTGAGGTAGCTTTGGAGAACGCTTTCTTGACTCCTCTTACTGGCTTATCTGCTGGGCCTTTCACTGAGGAGCTTCCCTCTCTTGGGCTTGCCTCCAGCTGATCCAGCTCTTCCAGGATTGCCTCCTGCTTCTTCAGGAAGCGCAGTAAGCAGTCAAAGTGGTTATGTGGAGCAAAACTGTTCACAGACTTGGTTTTGTGCGTAATCCATTTCTCCTTCAGAGAGCTTGGTAGCTTGCTTTCAAGGGACTGTGCTACCCACCGGTTCTTTATGACCTCCTCTTCTCCCAGGATCACAAGGTTACTAAGGGCTCGCTCCACTGCTTGGATCAGCTCAATCGCTTTTCTAGGGTTATCTCCCTTTACGGGGGGTAGGCCCTGAACCTCTTCAGTTATCTTCAGAACGATTTTCGCCTTGTTTCCAAAGCGGTTGTCGAGGCGCCTGAACATTTCATCTGCTGACGCACAGCTGGACAGAACCAAGTCTTTCTTCACCCCGTCGCTGAGACTTGCTAGGAGGTGGAACCTTGTAACACCAGCAGTCCTCTGTGGGTTCCCCAGCTGTTCCAGTTCTTCCCACTCAGCCTTCCACCGATAGTAGTCGGTCATGTCTCCCGAGAATGTGGGCAAGCGTGTTCTTTCAAGGCTGATCTGTGGTCTGAAGCCATACGCCCCGGGATGCAGGCCAAGGGTGTTTTGTGGAGGAGCATATGGAAACACAGGTGCTCTAGGACTGGGTACAGGTGTCACACTGGGGTCTTCAGGGGCTTCTGGGGTCTTTCGGGGCTGCATGCCAGACTCGCTCTGTTCTTCATCAGAACTTGCTTCTTCAACCTCCTCTGTCCATTTCACCTTTCCCCAGCTCCGCACCCAGTCATGTAGTCTGTTGACCAGCTTGTATAGCTGCTGCTTGTAGACTGTTAGCTTAGCTCCAGAGACAAGACCTTCCCATTCAAGCATCTTCTGCTCAAGCATTTTAATTCTCTCCAGTAGACCCTCTCTCAGGACTTGAAAGTCTTCCTCCGGCAACTCCTTAACTTCAGTGTTCTCCACTTCAGCACATTTCTCCTCTGCACCGTCAGCATACAATTTAAGGTCAACATAGGCAAATTTGGACCATAACGTCTCCTTAGCAAGCTGGAGTGTTTCTGTATAGGTGGCAAGGCACGTCGCCATCTTCTCCTCTACATGAGCCACTTCTTTTCTTGCTTCTTCCTCCTCGCCTTCCACTTCTCCTAGTGCATCAACATATTTGAGACCAGTGTCGTGCAATTTTTCAAAGTCCACACCAAGTGCTCTGATCTCGTTGATAAGCAGCCCTTTTTCTAGTAGGTCTCCAGTGAGGGACAGCTTTTTTGCTCTCTTATTGAAAGAGCCCTGTGCTGTTGAGCGCGTTCCTTTTAGGGCTACTAATTCTGCCGAATCCATCTTCCTTTTCCTGCACTGACCGAGGCGCTGCTACACGGAGGGGTCTATTCAGCCTATTCCTCTTCCTTTGGTGCTTTCTTCGCTGGTCAATGCTGAGAGGGCGGTTGCGGATTTAGCTTGACGTGCTCCGGCCGTTGGTTTATTACTGTTCCGTGTTCTCCCCACGGAAAGGGCAACCCAGCGTACATAGGATACTACTCAGTATTCCACATTTGTTTATTTATTTTTGTTAAAAAAAGGGAACCAGGTAATAAACCTGGAATAATAAGAAATGCAATGTTTCAATTTCCATGTATATACTACAACCAACACAGCTCTCCAGTTCTTTACCTCAATAGCCCAATAACATTAAATAACATTCAAAATACAAATAAATAATAATATTAATATACTATAACAATAATAATAATCCATAATAATCATCATCATCATCATCATCATCATAATTTGCATGTACATCCAAACATTATGCACTACATTCAAACATTAAGCACCATATTCAAGTCCTACCAAAAGCCTATTCAAAAATGCATGCAGTCTTTCTATGAGCAGGAAACTTGAACTAGAACTACAACTCCCAAAATGCACCACGGCAAACAAGGAAGTACGTTACCTACGTTAAATCCAGTCCGCGATTCAATTCAAACATTTATAAAGCTAAAGTAAACACGAATGGACACGTTTTTTGCAGCAATGATATAAGTCTAAATGTTGCTTTATGACCCACAGCTTTGCCACTGCGTCAACTTATAACTTTGGAGCATAATGTTATCTTTTAACTGCTTAGATCCACCGGAGCATAGCGTTACCTTTAACATGCAACGGACATAAACAAAGCGATAACATAGCAAGGCGACAGAAGACAACATCAAGCGTACATCGTAAAGACAGACAAGAACATTTGAAATTAAGAGAGCTTACCAAGTGGCTGCACACCGGGTTGAAAGTCATTACAAACTAAGTAAATCTTGCGATTCCTTTTTATGCAGTAAACACCGGTCCCGTGTCCTCACAGTACACTCCCCTCTTAAAGAGACACTACACTATTGGGCTGCTAAACCTCAAACGTTTCTCCATAAATGTTACTGGCATTTCTAAGCACGTATAGCTCTGGCAGGTAAACATTTGATCACACATGCAAATAAGAAATAAAACTTCACAAATGACAAAACTCCACAGAAAACACAACAGGTACTCTCTATTTTTCCCCAGTAACTAGGGAAAATGTTCGCTGCAGCATCGAATAACGAGGATTTCCTCATGTTCAGGTGGGGCTTAAAACTTTTAAAATGTCAAATGCCATTTACTTTTTGTCAGGACTCAGTCAGCTGAGCCAGGCTGTTTTGCTGGCTCTGCCTCTCTCCGCAGGTGTTCCCAGTTGACCGGTGGGCGGGGCACACACGCCGGGATTGGTTCAGCAGCGTCTCGCCACGCTACAAGAACTACGTGCGGACAGCAGGAGGATGTGTTATCAGTCGTGGTATGACTACAGGCCACTATCTCAGTCCCGAGATAGATCTCTTGAGCTAACCGCTTGCTTTGTGTCTCTCAGGCTTCACCCGAGTGCTCTTGTCTTCTCACTGGAGAAGTCCTCTCAACAGATCTCCCTTCGGGGACTCCCTCTCAGGGCTCACCTGTCGCCCCGAGCTCCTCTGGTTCCCCCGCTGTCCCAGATCATCGGATCGGCGACGCTGCTCGGACCCCCGCTCCACCTACGCCCCTCCCCGGTCCCTGGAGCACCTGCCACCATCGTTACATCACGCTGAGTCCTTACCGGTCCGGTCGCCGCACCCGGTGGTAAGCGTACGCACCTCAGATCATTCTCCCCTGAGCCCTTCCTCGTCTAATCGTCTCTCCTTACCTTTCAGTGATTCATAGGGCCTCGTTCCCGTTGTTCCCTCATCACCACTTGGGCTGTCACACCACATCCCTCGCAAAATAAACTGTTAAACCGATCTCTGCTGCCGAGTGGTTTTCTGCATGTGGGCCAAACATTTAAAGCCAGTCATGACGCTTTTATGTTATATTCTAAAACTATCAAGTATTGAGAAAGTCATGTGCTTAAATATTTATCATTTTATTTTTTTAAATATATATACATGACAATATAAATATATAAATAACAATATACAAAAACATATATTTACATATATGTATACATATATATACATATATAAATATACACACACACATATATATGTATATTTAATATGAATAATGTAAAATATTTCAGCACTTAATTTCCTAGCAGATGATAGTGTTAGTACATCCACTGACTGTAGAATTACCTGTGAAACGTTTTCACACAGCCAGAAAACTTCTTGTTGTTGCAACCAAATCCTATGGGATTCTGTGAGAGTAGGAAGTAGCAAGATGGCGGCCAGTGACTTCAGATTTTTGGCAAAATCAGCACTCCAGTGTATTATATAGCTCAGTGGTTATGGATGTATATGCTAAACAAGTAAAGCACTAAAAAGACTCTAAACATACAGCTGGAACAGGACTAATCAAGGAAGGCTTTCCTCCCTGGCAGTGATCTCCATTGAGACTGAGAGAGTTTTAAATCTGAAGAAGATAAAGAGAACTTTTACCAGAAAATGACCGATATTTTTGTTCAGAGAGAGCGCCGCATGTACTTAATTTATAGGTAGAGGTTAGACAGCGATAATTATTCAAGTTTTGTTTTTGCAATAAAATGTGCTTAATGTGGGTTATAGTTTTTAAATGTGTTACAAATGCAGAAATCCATCGTAACTCATAAACTGTTACCGATCAAATGACAAATAATTTAGTTTTATTTTATTTCATCAAAGAATCAATATTTTTTCCATGTCTTTTGGTGATTTGATTTGGCTCAATCAGTCTCCTTCAGCACTTTGCAATCAGTCTACTCTGTAGAGTGTATATATTTGTAAATCTGACTCTGACGATGTCAGTGCCTCACCAGCTATGAACCCTACCGCACGTCACTGGGTAAAAGTGAAAAAAGCTATGTGCCATTTGTATTGAGTAAAGGAGGTGTGGCAGCAACGCCTCACAGAGAACAAATAATCTGATAGGAGGGAGGGTACAAAAATATTTGTTTTACAACAGATGCTGTTCAGAGAGCTGCAGCTGTCCAAGGATGGAGATCCAATACAGAGCTGAACTCTGTTTCCCACATCTCCTCAATGGCTCCTGCAGGAAGCCCACACTTCACTGGTCTGAAGCTGTTCTCCTGAACACTGTGTTGTCCTTCATCTCACTAATCACTGTAGTGCTCAATCTGCTCATCATCATCTCAGTCTCCCATTTCAGGCAGATATTAATTTCCTAGCATAACCTAGAGTTTAAATTTTAGAAATGTGAAGTGTAATTTCTATGATCTGTTCATGATACTGTACTTGATTTGTTACTGGTGTTTTCTCTGTTTCCTTCCAGGCAGCTCCACACACCTACTAACATCCTCCTCCTCTCTCTGGCTGTGTCAGACTTTCTTGTTGGTCTCCTGCTGATGCCTTTAGAGATCTACCGAAACACATCTTGTTGGTTTTTTGGAGATATCATATGTGTTTTGTATTGTTTCCTGATTGTTCACATAGTATGTGCTTCGATTGGGAATATTGTTCTCATTTCAGTTGATCGCTATATTGCCATTTGTGACCCTCTGCATTACCCCAACAGAATTTCTACAGCAAAAGCGAAATGTTTTGTGTGTCTGTGTTGGCTGTGGTATGCTTTCTATAGCATATTCTTTTTGAAGGATGAGCTGATACAACCAGGAAGAATGCATTCCTGTGCTGGCGAATGCTCACTTATCATTCAATATGTAGTTGGAACTATTGATCTAATTTTAAACTTTGTATTTCCAGTTACCATTATCATAGTCCTCTATACGAGAGTGTTTGTGGTGGCTCTGTCTCAGGCTCGTGCAATGCGCTCTCACATTACATCTATCACACTCCAACGTTCATTGAATGTCATAACAAAATCGGATTTGAAAGCAGCCAGGACTCTTGGTATTCTCATTGTTGTATATCTTGTATGTTTCTGCCCATATTATTTTTACTCTCTCATTGAGGTTAATTTTACCAGTACATATGGCAGTTTTGTTGTGTTTTTGTTTTATTTTAATTCTTGTCTTAATCCATTAATCTACACCCTGTTTTACCCCTGGTTCCGTAAAGCTATCAGACATATTGTTTCTCTACAGATACTACAGCCTGGCTCTTGTGAGGTAACACTGTAGTGTAGTCTGAGATTTCTTCAGTCCAAAAAGATTGGAAAGACACTTGCTTTTTATTGTATTCAATACATATTTGTTTAAGATTTTTATTTTGGAATAAGCTTCATCAAAGTATTACAGATTTATTTTAGGAATGTACTTTAGTTTCTGTATTAAATATTTATCTTTAGTGTTCAGTACAATTTGAACACTCAGAATCTTAAAAAAGTAAAAACTTCTTGTAAATATGGAATAACTTATTTAGCACTGATTCATTTTCTTAATCTAAAAAAATACTGGTGGAAAAACAATTGTTTTTAAAAAGGTAACCTTGAATATTTTATATCGGCATTATGTTCCAGTGTCCCAATGTTTGCGTGATGAAAGCCTTATTGCAACTATAAACTGATGATGTGCATCGTCCATATACACACTATGTATAATTTTGAAAAAGAATGGAAATGACAATGTGATTTAAATCAACTTAAAGTTGCTTATTGTTTTTATTTTAAGCCAGTCTATGCCTATGCCAATTGTACAATTACTTTTTTCCCCCCAGTGTCCTGTCTAGCAATGTGGCAATAAGAATTGATGTCTTAATGCCAAATAGAGCTCGACAGATTTTGCTTTCACAAGTGGAGCAAACAGCTACATTTACTTTAACAAAATCAACTTGCTAAACTGGACCGGCATTAGCAAGTGTAGCAAACAAATGTAAACTTTAATGCTATAAACCAGTGTGAGAATTGTAAAAAGAAAAAAAACAAAAACATTTGCACATCCAAATCCTTGGGTGTTCGCAATGGCAAAGTCCATGTTTTCCTTAAATACTTTGTAAGAAGTTACAAGTGGGAGTTTTAAGCAGTTTTTACATGTGTTGGCCTTGGGGAACATTGGTTTGGAGGACCATTCTTCACTGCCCTCATGGATAAACTCAATTGATGGTGCCGGGGAAAAGCAATTGGTGGTATCTAATTTGCTCCAGTAGAAAATGAAGGGATGTTTTGAAGCTTAGATGATCCTTCTTCATCTGTGGGGAAAAAAAACATTAAGGTACAAATTAGCCATTTTCTGTTCAAAGTACATAAAGTAGATGTAGTAATAACTACACCTGTGTTGTACACCTGATATATTAAAGAATTATTTTTGCTCTTTAACAATGTATTATGGGAAAACCTGCTCAGTCATATAACTTGTCACTTGTTTTTGAGTTCACATAAACTAAGAGCAACATATATGCTCGTGCTAACAACATGTGTTATTTTGTTATAACTTGTTTTAACTTGTGGTGGGAACCTATGACAATGTGTTGTGGGAAAGACTGATTCTGCATTCCTTATTTTTTGCTTATATTTGCTGTATTCTGAGTGCGCTCATATTATTTTGCTTCGCACACTGCTGAGATGCTGGGAACGGTTTCTGTTTTGGAAACGTGTTTTTAGGAAGCAGGGCAGCTGTGGAGGGAGAAATGGCCACTCTCGCTCCACATCTGACTCTTTGTTTACAAGTATATAAAGAGGAGACTGCCCTCAGCCCGGTGAGTCTGCTGTGAGTTCGTGTGTGGATACCAGCATCGTGATCGCTGATCTTAACCTAGGATTGAGGGCTCCCAGTTCCATGTCAATGGTAAGGGCTGATTCTGAGAATCTGTTGAGCGTCACGCCTGTTTGAAAGCTTGCTGCTTTAAGTGCTTGCTACTTTGCGTGTGTGAAGAGCTTGCTGTTTTGTGTATGCTGTATTCTGTGGGGAACAATAAATGTGGGCATTATTATTATTCTAACAGAACAGTGTTTGTCCTTATTTGTGTATGTTGTTGATCTCTCCCGAACCTGAAATAAAAATTTCATAAAACAACACCTAACTAGTAAAACCGAATGTGTACATCTACCAAATGAAAACACATCTCACCTTTTCTTCCTCACTTAACAATACCATTTAAACTTTTTAGGTCAGTTAGGATTACCTATATTTTCATATTTTAAGTTTTGTGAACTATTTTGTTTATTAATTTAAATAAGCATTATACACAATTTGTAAAAGTCAAAATGATTACTTTGAAAGTTCTAATGGGTCGATATAGAACATTTGACTGAATTGGAAGCACACCTTTGGCTGTATTTTTGGACAACACCTCAAACACAATGCTACCTTATGTATCATCAAGCCAAAAAAAAAGAATAATAATATAAATATCGCCAAGATAATTTTGGAGCTCTCTAAGTCTGTCTCTTCCTTAGGTACAACTTCAGATCCCTGAAGGTGCCACATTAATCCGTTTAATGACATGCACTCTTTAAAGTTATTTTTTTTAATATACTCATTATTTCACGTTTTTCATATCAATGAAACATACATCACACATAGAACTAGGGGCACTGATACATAGGTAAATAAAAGATAAAAGATAAAATATTACAAGACATTAAGCTTGATTATGCTTCCTTATTCTTGCATTTCAGCCATTTAGACCAGTAGTAATCCCTCAAATTTGGAAGAGCCAGACCCCCTTGCTCCCTATTAATTTCAAGTGTTTTAAATTTTATTCTTGGTCTGGACCCAGCCCAAATAAATCTTGAGATCAGCCTATCCCAGGCATGAAACTGTGCGCTAGAGATTCTAACAGGCAATGACATGAAAAGGTATAAAAAAACGAGCGAGCAGATTCATCCTCACTATTTCCAATCTAGCTGTGAAATCCAATTAACCTTGTCCAGGCTGCCAGATCTTTTTGTATAGTTTCAGTAAGACTACCAACGTTCAAATTAAATAGCTCATCCAAATCTCGGGAAATAAATACTCCAAGATATTTTAGCTTTTTGGAGTCCCATTTAAGACCATAAGTCTTTCTTATAGATTTACTACGGGAATTAGCGGCAGCATTACTTTGGGGAGAGTTATATTTGGATTTTGCAAGTATGTGATTACATCATCTGCGAAAAGGCCGATTTTGTGTTTTATATTAGCAAAACTAATACCCTTTATTCCATCATCCTCTCTAATGGCCTATGCCAAGGGTTCAATGAATATTGCAAAAAGCGATGGACTTAGACAACAACCCTGGCGGGTTCCTCTGTATAGTTGAAAGCTGTTAGTAAGGTGTCCATTAATTTTTACCCTGGCCCGTGGTTCATCGTAAAGTGACCGCAAGCAACTAATAAACTGATTATTAAATCCCAGATGCTCAAGCACCTTATATAAAAAAGCCCAATTGACCCGGTCAAAGGCTTTTTCTGCATCCAGGCTAACTAATGCAACGCTAAGGCCCTGCTTTTTAGCATGGTCTATTACATGTAATGTTCGTCTTATGTTATCATGAGTTTGTCGGCCTTTGAGGAAACCTGTCTGGTCTTCGTGTATTATATCTAACAAGTAATGTTCCATTCTCCGAGAAATTATTGACGTAAACATTTTATAATCAACGTTCAAAATTGAGATTGGGCGATATGATTCACAGTATTCGATGTTTTTTCCTTCTTTAGGGAGGACAGATATTATAGCCTCTTTCCAAGATGGGGGAATCTCAGCTCTGCTCAATGTCCAGTTTAAAGACTCAAGTAGGACAGGGGAGAGCTCCTTTCTGAACATCTTGTACCATTCATTTGGAAACCCATCATTACCTGGGCTCTTGGTATTTTTCAAATGTCCAATAATTGTATCTAATTCTTTCTGGGTAATGGGGGCAGATAAAGCTTCATTTTGGATTAGTCCAATCGAAGGTAGGTCCAAGGCTGCCAAGTAGTTGTCAATGTCATTTATGTTAACTGATTCTGGGGGAAAGTATAATGTTTTAAAATAGTCTTCAAAGGTCTTATGTATTTTATCCATGTCACAGGTTAAGTTACCAGTAGAAGATTCTCTAATTTTGGTAATCGAATGCTTCGATTCATGTTTACGAAGTTGTTTGGCTAAGATTCGTGAAGCTTTTGGGCCTGATTCATAAAATGTTTGTTTGGAGAATCTTAATTTTTGCTCTAGCTCCTCAAGTATCATTTTGTTTATATTGTTTTTAGTTTTTGTTATTTGTTCTGATACTTCCGCATTGTTAGTCATTTGCTGTTTTAATTCTAATTCCCTCAATGTTTTTTCTAGTTCATTGTATTTTAACCTTTTTAACTTTTTAAGATAGGCAGTTCTAGAAATTAGTCTTCCTCTCATTACTGCCTTGACCGTGTTCCAGACTAAAGTGGGCTTCACTTGCCCATTGTTATTGTCTTTTATACATTCCGTTATTTCTTTTCTAATCTCATTTGTGGTGGTTTCATTATTAAGGATACCTATGTTTAAGCGCCTTAGTGTAGTCTTAGGCCTTTTAAACAGACCGATGGACAAATAGATAATATTGTGGTCCGAAACGTCAGAAGTTCCAATTGAGCATTCCTTCACTTTAGATCTATCGATAGTATTCATCAGAAACAGATCGATCCTGGAATGGACTTTGTGCGTAGAAGAATAATGAGTAAATTCTCTCTCTTTATTGTGAAGAACCCTCCAAACATCAAACAGGCCCAACTCCCTGATCAAGATATTTAGATCTTTTGACCTGCCAGTTTTTTGTTTTTTATGACTTGTTGTATCTAGAGCATAATTAGGAATTGTGTTCATATCTCCAGCACAAACAAGAACTCCTTCGCTAAATGAGATAATGGTGTCAAAAAACATTTTTAAGAAGGTTCTGTCGCTCTCTGGCGGAACATATAGATTGACAATTGTGACCACAGAGTCATCGATTCTCCCCTTTATGATGACAAATCTGCCCTCTTTGTCCCTCTTCTCAGATATCAGTTAAAAATTCAGTGAGTCAGAAATAAGGGTAACTACCCCCCTCTTTCTACTATTTCTACAAGAGCTGTAAAATGTGTTTGAGTAACCAAATGACTTAAACTTATGTTCTTGTTTAGACAAATGTGTCTCTTGTAAAAGAGCTATTTGTATCCCATCTTTCTTTAATTTAGCTAATACCCTTTTTCTTTTAACTGGACTGCCCAGTCCGTTTACATTTAAGGAAGCAATTTTTAAATTATATGACATTAATATGTAAAGAAAATTACCTTGAATGGATTGGCCCCAGAACACAGACATTAACACAAACATTAGTAAAGAAAAACGAAATCCAACTGACTTCCAAGATGAGAAAAAGCTCTCTCTTCCCATTCTTGACCCCGTTGGTGGATCGCGGGTTAAACCTCTTAAACGGAGAGGGCCCGAAAAGGACAGTAAAAGCACCTTTAGGAAAAAACATATTCATCCTATTAGTCCAACGTAAAAAAATAAATCAGTGACCTCTCCCACGGAGTGGAAAATCAATGTCCAGCCAGAAAAAAAATAAAAGAGAAGAAATGAATTACGTTACATCATGTCGATCAGCCTAGTTTCACTCAGACATGCTATGCTGGAAGTTCTGCAGTTTGTTCTTCGCTCTCAGTGCCACCGCAGCACCGCCGTTGTTGCCAGCCCAATAGCTCTCGAAGACTCAGCTCCGCTCTGGAACCGCTGTCTGCTGTCGCCGGCTCCTCCGCCTGGATTCCACGTTTCTTCAGCTCGTTGTGGGCTTCCAGAGCGCTGGAATATGTGCGGGTCCCTGCATCCCAGTGGATCCTCATGCTGGTAAACGGTGTTTGGAAGCGTATGCCTTTTGCCTTGAGTGCTTTTTTAATAGTGTTGTTTTCTCGGCGCTTCTTCACTATCTCAGGTGCATAGTTGTGATCGAAGTGAATATGCGAAGAGCCCACCTGGATCTTGCCTTTTTTCTACACTTCTCTTAAGATCTTTTCTTTTGTGAAGAATTCCAGAAAGTTAACAATAAAAGCCCTCGGTGGTGAGTCGGGAGGAGGTTTACTTGCCAGAGTGCGATGGGTGCGCTGTATTTTCAGATCAAAGTCCTCCGTTAATTGTAGCTGGCTTCTCAAAAATGTCTCAATATACTGTGTAGTGGAGTTCCCCTCCTGACCTTCTGGCACCCCAAAGACACATACATTGTTTCTTAGGGATCGGGATTCTAAATCAAGCACTTTGAGCTGCGTTTTCCTCTGTTGTTCGATGCAGGAGCACAACGCCTCGGTCGCCTCTTTTGCCCAGTTTTCCACTTGATGAATGCGGACCTCCGCCTTGTCGACCCGCTCCGTCAAGCTCTGCATCTCGCCGGCGATGCTGTCCATCTTACCATTAATCTCAAGCCCCAATTGGTCCATGTTATGTTGAAGCTTTGCATTGTCCCCCTTCAAGACAGTCTTCAAGTCGTCTATAGCCTTAAGTATCTCCGCCGAGTTCATGTTGGTTCCGGTACTTTCAGCTCCCGAGTTAGCCGCGTTGTCGCTAGCTTGATTCAGTCGTGTGCTAGCTTTAGTGCCCGAGGCAAATTTATTCTGGTTTTTGGGCATCTTTGTTGACTTTTTATGACTCGATGTGTTTCTCTTCCCATTCGTAAATTAGTTTGTCGTAACAGTGAGCTTTGAACGGGATTTTCTTGTGTTAAAGTGGGAGAGAGGTTCTCACACGTCCGCCTACTCCATTTACTTCCGGAAGTCCCCTCTTTAAAGTTATTTAATGTTTATTAAATAACCCTCTGTTAAGTATTGTCCTGTGATAATCAGCTCTTAAGCTGATATCAAGACAATGGTTGAAAGGGATTCATTTGAGCACTAGCGATCTTTTAACCTGCACACACATAAAATAAAGCAGTGACAACTTCTTTTTAAGTTCAAGAATTTAATAACAGAAACAAAATGAACATCCAGAGAACATCACTATGTAATGTCGTTTATCTGAATTAACAGAATAATTCAATCAGTAAATCCTCTCTACTAGGCTAGTGAAACTTAACTAAACGACTAAACAAAATGAAGATAAAAAGAAGCTAAGCTAAGGAACTATTTACATGCAAAACAAACAAAAGTGGTTGATCATAATCAAAATAATCCAGTGAATCCTTGTTCACTGCAGATCTGATTCTAAAAAGCATGGAATGGAGTTAAAACTTTTGACACGTTTCAGTCCATTCGCAATGCGAATCCTGAGTTAAACAAATGTTGTTTAATGTTAAAGAATCAAAGCTCAACTTAATGCAGGTGGAATTGGGGTAAATTAGCTTGACTAATTCAGAACAACATTGAACATGTGTTTCAACCCATTCACAATGCAAAGCCCAGGTTAACCAGAACATTATTTTGAGTAAATAATATTCTAAAGACTGATTTGTTCAGTAAAATCGTTTAAACCTTATAGGCGATCTTATAATGTGATTCTCCCTCCGGGCGCCTGGGGTCAATGTAGTGATCAGTCCCTAAATAGGTTAAAGTCTAAAGTTCATCAAAATTTGCCTTTAAACCGACATTAATATTCAATATTAATGCAGGAATAAGGCTCATAGCACTATTGAAGGATGGCCGAGCAGAACAGTTATGCTTTATGCTTTAAAACAAACTCCTTTTGAATTACCAGAACAGGATGTTAACAGGAGCTAATAGCATTTTGACTAGCGGCATTCGGCGCTAGCAAATAAAAGATTTAGCTTTATATTTAGTCATAATGAGTGGGCTGGATAACGTAACATTAATGTCCCATCAATATATGAAACCCTTGATAACCTGTGTTATAACCAACACACACTCGACAATGACATGGTACCGAATGCTAGCAATGAGCTATCCAGTTAGCCCTTTGTTTAAAGCAACCATGTGTCCAACGGTTTACAAACATTTCCCAAATAAACCTTTTAACTTCTCCCTCAGCTCTCTGCCCAAACCTGTGAGTCCACTTTGGCCATTCCAGGAAGGACCACTAAGAAGCAGGGAGAATCGTTGGTTTGTTGTTGGCGGGCAAGCGCTTAGCTCTGCAGCTATGAGTTAACCAACAGCGTGGTCGGGCAGCTTGGCCAAGCGTGGTCTGGGCAGCTCTGAGGCCTCGACTGATGTCCATTTAATAGTCTGATCGCTCAGCTTGTCTGGTGAGGGAAGGCATCCACCGCCTCGCGTCTGCTTTCCTGCAACCGCTGACAAAAATTAAAAAAGTTGTTTCGGCATCCCTTACTTTGCAGCTGGTTTGCGCAGCACTCAGAGTGCAACTTAGCTCTGTCCCAGCAGTTCCTCCGATGCCAGGGAGATCCTCCATCGAAGCAAGCAGACGAGTTGAGCAGACCCTGGATCAGGCGTGGCTGGCCCAGCTACATTCCTTCAGATGTCCCAGCAGAGGGGACCATGTGGCCTCATGGTTCAGCCAGCCTCCCTCTCCTCCTTTTGTCTAAAGTAGGGAGGAGGTGGTGGCTGGTAGCTTTGTCCTGGAGAAGTGAGGTCTGAAGAAGAGTCTGAAGAGGCTGAAGAGAGTGGTCAGAAGTGTGCTCTGACTTTTATCTGTGGGAATGTCTACAGAAGCACCCTGCAGAGAGAGAGGGCCGTCCATTCGGCCAGTGTCTCCTTATGTTTGCAGTGTGGTCAGAATTCGGTCTGACCTCAATTATTTTTCATGGCGGTAATATAGCATAACACTAGCAAGCGTTGATAACTCAAATTATAACTGCAATTGGAGTTACTTACTTACCTTACTCCTTTACCACAAACCAATGAAAATGTCTCAGTTGATTTCAGTTGTTAACTCAAAAAGAGGTAATTCTGTACTCTTAGAGACCATATAACTTCTGGATCAAAAATAAACACACACAATTACTATTCCACACGTTATTATTTATTAAATAAAAACAACTCCCTGTTACAGTAAGTATTCTAATTCAATAAACTAGGAAACACTACTCGTTACTAAAAATAAACATGCAAACAAAAATAAATGAAAATAAATAAGTCAAAATGGATTAAAGTGAGAGGTAGCAATTCTTAGTTCAATTCACAGTTAAACACCACATTCAAGAAGTCAGCACTTTGACACAGCAGCATTGAAAGACAAAGTAGGTCTGAGAAGACAGACTTGAAACTAGATGGGGACGCTTTGTATACCACAACCACATAATCTAACTTTCAGAGCTACTCCGCACCTTCCCAAGATGGCGACTATGACGACATATGACCTATGACCTTACGTGGTACGTGAGGAGGAGGTCTTAATGACGTATCTACTGCACACGTTAGTGTGTAGGGCGGGCCCTGACCGGGAGGTGGTCTTTACTCCAGAGCAAAGGATTCAAAGAAAATGCGCGAACTGAAATTGCAGACAAAAAGATCGAAGCTTAAGATAAGGAGAGAATGGAACAGGAAGATTGATCCTCGGCGGGATCAGCTTATAAAAACCAAAAACCAACACAGCCAAAATCTCTTACAAAAATCAATCAATCCATCAATTTTATTTGTCCTAAATCCTATTAGGTTCTGCCCAGGCACAAAACATCACCTTAAGGGTGAAAAAGAGAAATAAAAGGGGGAAATCCCGTTTTACTTGTGTTGTGTCAGCGGGAATGTCCAATCTCTGGGTCTCTCGGCATCCTGCAGCTGCGTGTCGGCACGTCCGTGAGTGGCAGAAGGAGCAGAGGGAAGCCACACAGTCTCTGGGCTTTCAGACGCTTTATTTGGCCAAAACAAAAGCAGGCTTTCGACGATCACTGGGAGTTAAGCGGCTCTCAGTCTCTGATCGAAATGAATTCAAAGTACTTTTTAAAGTCGACCTCCTGCATAAGAAAAGCAGGGATGAGTTTGATTCGGAAGCTCTCGGTCCAGCGAGAAATCGAACACGTGCCACGTGGTGGGGGGGGGGGCGGGGCAACGGAATGAAACAGCTGCGTGTCTTCCCAGTTGGCGTGGTGCCAGTGAAGAAAGTAGCGCTTTTTATATCCTCTTATAGCAACGAGATAACGTTGCTAGGGCTGGTGTCAGGATGACCATGATGCATGCTGGGAGTCAGTGGCTATTTTGACCATATTGCATGCTGGGAAATGTGGTCTGTCACGTCATGAAATGGTATAACACAGGGCTGTAAGTGTGTAGGGAAGTATAGTGGCATTTCTGATTTAGTTAAAGAATTCTGTCAAAAGGACATGGCCAAAAGTTAAGCAATGTATTCGGTGACTCTTGTGGAAAGATAACCAACATGTTAGACCTAAGTTATATAATATAAAAGGTAATGAAGAAATTAGGGAAAATTTTGACTTGTAGAAATGTTATTTAACATTTTTGTTTCATTATAGTCGCTGCACCACTTGTTTCATTAAAAACAAATGTTATCGTTTCACAACACGGTGCTTCACTTTCACATGATGTGTGGATACTTTCAGAGATACCTTAATGTGCAAGAATACCGTAAAACGAGTGTCAAACCCAAGGCCCGGGGGCCAAATCTGACACACCGCAGGTTTTTCTGTGTTCCTTTAATCTGTAGGGCCACATAAAAAGCTACAAAAACAGTTGTGTGCTTAAATAAAAGTTTATCAATCAAATTAAAACCGTTTTTATCTGTATTCTGCCAAATTACATTGATGTGAAAAGATGTTCAGTATCATTTAATTTTAAGAAGCTCTCATCAAACGTAGAGACAGCTATTTAGTAATGTTTGTAAATATTTTAATGGGTTTATCAACATATTCTGGCACAAGCGCCCCTTTAAGGACATTGATGAACTTGATGTGGCCCAAAATCAAAAGCAGTTTGACGCCCCTGCTGTAAAATATTACATATAGATGAAGAAGAGCTGTGTTAAATACCTTCTGCATCCTGCAAACAATCTCTCCTCAGAGGAATGACTCTTCTTCTCTCCTCCATTTACATCCTTTTGAAGAAAGCCAAAGGGTGAAAAGGTCATCCATCATGTCAGCAGTTAATTGCTGTGGTTCATGGCAGAACAAAGAGCGAAAACTGTTTGGATGTTGTTTGACAGCATCCAAAACTCCAAGTGTCTTTAGACCTTCTGCAAACCAGCAAAAAGTTAAATTAGCAGACTTTAATCTGAGTCTCTTACTGATAAACTGAAACAAAAAATTTGTGTACCATGTATTTAAAGAAATATTAGAAAAAAATTAACTTTTGAAAGGAGCCTTGGACCCGGTGAACCACATGAAACATAAGCATATCATGTAGGAGAAGATCTCGATCATTTGTGGCTCCTAAGGGTCTGACACAACCTGCACTGGTCATGCAGTCTAAAAGAGAATATGTGGCTCTCAGAAGTTCCTCCAGGGTAGAACTTTGAGACACCTAATACAGTTTTACACAAGAGCAAACAGACAAAACAAATAGGGACTACATAATGTTATTTCACTTTGAAAAATATGTTAGAAAGATTTCACACAGTATTATTAACAGTCAATATTTTCCATGAATAGTATGTACAGTTAAAAGTAAATGAATTAGTGAGCGGATTACTACCCTTTTCAATTTTTCCTGAAGGTCAGCATTTGTTATATCCTTTAGAGTAGGGCAAACTGCATTTGGACCTCCAACCAAGTCAGCAAAAAGAACTGGAGAAAGGAACCGTGGAGCTGGACCTCCATGCACAAGGCTAACAGCTATTGCCCTTCCAGCCATAAAGTACCTGTCCTCCCTGAGTGTTGTATTGCAAAAATATCTTTTGTAAAAATATAATTAAAAAAATAGACATTTTGAAAATAAATACTGAAAAATGACAATCCAAAACAAACCTGTACTGTTCATAGCTAGATGCTTGCATTCATCAGGGCCTTCAAACATTTGAGACATGGAAAAGTCTTCAATGAGTAAACGTAAAAATTCCCTCCGTGGGCCACCCAAATCAATTGCCTCTTCATTTTTCAAAAATCATAAGAAAACTTCACATTCATTGAGTAATGCCAATTGTATGATATTCTCTTAAATCCACGTATGTCTCCATCTAAAATTGCTGAATGACTGATGTTGAATTTGCAGTGCATTCCTGTGTCGGTATTGAGATAATGTTTCAATCGTCTTAATTGAACAATGTGTGAATACTCCATCTTGTAAATTTACCAAGGTGCTACAAATGAATATGACATTTTTTATCAACTCTAGATACTAGTCTCAATACTGGCCAAAATGGCATGAATCATTTCTTCGTCATCAGAGGACAGATCAGAAACACTTGACATCACTGACAAATAAGTTTTGTAGTTGGAGCTTGCATGTGGTGTAGGCTCATCTTGGTAGATTTCAAGGGAGGGATTAGAGTCTGTAGCAGATGAGCTGGTACTGATAGCGGTAGCCGACTGAGTTTCAGTTGTAGCAGAAGGCGGCATATTTGAATGTCTGGTGTCAGATGGGCAAAAGGTTGAATGATTTACTTCTAGTAACTCTTCAACAAAATTCCCCAAGTCAGCGTTGTAGGGGAGGGCATATTCTGTTGTGTTGAGTTGTTTATTTCTTGTCATAGCTCTTGTTGCCATAGGAGATACTTTATATGAAGTCAAGGCCCCTTACGATGAGTACAATTATTGGATCTTGTGTTCCCTCGCCCAGACGCGGGTCACCGGGGCCCCACTCTGGAGCTAGGCCTGGAGGTGGGGCACGTTGGCGAGCATATGGTGGCCGGGCTTGTGCCCATGGAGCCTGGCCGGGCTCAGCCCGAAGAGGCGACATGGGTCCCCCTTCCGATGGGCTCACAACCTGTCGGAGGGGCCAAAGGGGTCCGGTGCATTGTGCAACGGGTAGCAGTAGAGGGCGGGGACCTTGCCGTTCGATCCTCGGCTGCAGAAGCTGGCTCTTGGGACGTGGAATGTCACCTCTCTGGTAAGGAAGGAGCCTGAGCTGGTGCGCGAGGTTGAGAGGTTCCGACTAGAGATAGTCGGACTCACCTCGACGCACCGCTCTGGCTCTGGAACCAGTTTAGAGGGGCTGGACATTTTTCTACTCTGGAGTTGCCCCTGGTGAGAGGAGCCGAGCTGGGGTGGGCATACTTGTTGCCCCTCATCTCGGTGCCTGCACGTTGGGGTTTTCCCCGGTGAACGAGAGGGTGGCCTCCCTCCGCATTTGTGAGGGGGGATGGGTTCTGACTGTTGTTTGTGCTTATGCGCCAAACGGCAGTTCAGAATACCCACCCTTTTTGGAGTCCTTGGAAGGGGTACTAGAGAGTGCCCCTCCTGGGGACTCCCTCGTTTTGCTGGGGGACTTATACGCTCACGTGGGCAATGACAGTGGAGCCTGGAGGGGCGTTGTTGGGAGGAATGGCCCACCTGATCTGAACTCAAGTAGTGTTTTGTTGTTGGACTTCTGTGCTCATCATGGATTGTCCATCACAAACACCATGTTCAAGCATAAGGGTGTCCATATGTGCTCTTGGCACCAGGACATCCTAGGTCGCAGTTCAATGATCGACTTTGTTGTCATTTCATCTGATCTGCGGCCGCATGTCTTGGACACTCGGGTGAAGAGAGGGGCGGAGCTCTCCACCGACCACTACCTGGTGGTGAGTTAGCGGGGGAGGAAGGTGGCCCAGCCCGGGCAGGCCCAAACGTACTGTGAGGGTTTGCTGGGAACGTCTGGCAGAGTCCCCTGTGAGACGGAGCTTTAACTCCAACCTCTGGGAGAACTTTAATTATGTCCCGAGGGAGGCAGGGGACATTGAGTCTGAATGGACCGCGACTCTATTGTTGAGGCGGCTAGTCGGAGCTGTGGCGGCAAGGTTGTCGTTGCATGTCGCGGCGGCAACCCTCGAACCCGCTGGTGGACACCAGCGGTGAGGGAAGCCGTCAAGCTGAAGAAGGAGTCCTACCAGGCTTTTTTGGCCTGTGGGACTCCAGAAGCAGCTGATGTGTACCGGAAGTCGAAGCGGTAGGCGGCTCGGCTGGTCACCGAGGCAAAAACTCGGGGGTGGAAAGAGTTCGGTGAGGCCATGGAGAAAGACTTCCGTACGGCTTCAAAGCGATTCTGGAGCTCAGTCATCCGGGGAGGACTCAGAGCAGAGTCGCTGCTCCTCCACGTCGAGAGGAGCCAGTTGAGGTGGCTCGGGCATCTGGTCAGGATGCCTCCTAGACGCCTCCCTGGTGAGGTGTTCCGGGCACGTCCCACCGGGAGGAGGCCCAGGGGAAGACCCAGGACACGCTGGAGGGACTATGTCTCCCGGCTGGCCTGGGAACGCCTTGGGATTCCTCCGGAGGAGCTGGCCCAAGTGGCCGGGGAGAGGGACGTCTGGGCCTCCCTACTGAAGCTGCTACCCCCGCGACCCGACCCCGGATAAGCGGAAGAAGACAGACCGACGGACATTCCTTAGCTCTGGATCTTCCTGAAAAAGCATGATTTTTTTGGGAAATTAAAAGTTTTGCAATAATAAATTTACTCTCAAAATCTACAGAATCATTCCCAGTAAAAGTATCTTTATAAATATGGAAACATTTATTTCTAAATCATATAAATTGTAAAAAAAATTTTTAAAAAAAAACTCCATCTTTAATGACCAAATGATTGGAGCAAAGGCTGTTCTGAAGCAAAAATATTGCTACATGTCTGTAACATCCAAAGGACCTATAAAATGTTATTAATATAGAATGTAATTCCTATCTGTGTGTCCATACACAACAGTAACATAAGATCGTACACATTCAATAACTTACAAGCAGAGCTTGTGATGGTTTGACATAAAGAGCCTTTGATCTGAAGACCTGGATCAGCTGGCCATTCAGTTGTTGCCCATCTTGCAGTTTAGGAGATATTAGTTTATTTCCACAGCCCATGAGAGTCTGAAGGCTATATAAGATGTTTTTGATATTTATTAAAAGAGTGCCTAAGAATTTAGTAACGAAAGATTATAAATGCAGGATTACCTGACATTCTGAAGAATTGTTGAACCAAAGCCATCTCTAATTTGCTGGATCACAGCATGATAGTTCCAAGACTTGTGGAATTCAAAGGCACTCAGTATGTGACCATTTTAATGCAAGTATTGCTTTAAAGGTGGCTTGTAAATTACTTCCCAGGTGGGAAGTAAACATCTTTGTTAAAGCATTCATGGTAATAGATACATCTGGGTCTGAAAAACGAGGAGAGGAAAACATAAAATGTAATGAATCCTGCACTGTAATAAAGACCCCATTACACCTATAGACTTAATGTTTAATATGATGCCAACTCCACCGGCCAGTTTTATCATCGGAAGGTCACAGGTCACCATTGCTCCACTGGGATTCCCAAGGGAAGTGATATGACTATAGTGACATGGTATTACCTTGTGTGGAATGTTGTAAATATATATATATATATATATATATACACACACACACACACACACACACATATATATATATATATATATATATATATATATATATATATATATATATATATATATATAACAATGTGTGTATTCTGGAGCATGTAACAAAAATAATTTCCCCCTGGGATCATTAAAGTAAGTCTGATTCTGATTCTGATTCTGATTCTGAAACATCTAATATTTTGCATAATCTGTGCTGGTAGCTTAAACGAAGACCAACAAACATATTACCTTCTTCTCCTGTTAGTTGACCAAAGTCCAAAACTCTGCTGGGCTTGGAAACGTGGAGCTGAAGCAGCCACCAAACTTGGTCCTGTCAAAGAGCAAGAGCTTCAGCATGAAGAACATCAGAGTAATACTTTTATTGTCTGTATTTACACAGATGTTAAACCAGGTCAGGACATGGGGACGGATTAATAAAAAGTCAAAATTCTGTTTAGAGAAAAAAAAACAATTTACTGTGATAGATGGTGCCGAACTAGCAGGTGGAGGAATACAGTGTTGTGATGTGACCTGGGAGCGTTGTGATGGAGCTAATGTGTTCAGATCTCACTTGCTAATAAAAGCCAGTTCCCAATGGTTAAAGCTAGTATCCATCTACATGTACTATTAAGAATAAGTAGACATCTACTACATTTACTATATTAGAAAAGGAAAAAGCACAATATTACTTTATCTTGATTTGCTGTTGACACCGCTGAACTTCGGCCAGCTGCTCTAGTACCAAACAAAGATGCTAATTCTGTCTCAACAGAATGAGTACGGGCAACCTGAGGAGCTCTTTCATTTAAGGCACTGGCCAAACTATTTGTTGCGTTCGGTGATGATAAAATGCTATTTAAAATTGCGGCTGCTTGACCTATTCTTTCCTTACTTACACTGCCTTTAGCCATGCTCTGGCTTCTTCTCGGAAGCTTATTGTTGTTGGCTCAGCAGGTAATTGGCTGGTTTGCTGCCCCATATTAGCCACACCATATTTACCTAATATTGCTCAGTTTGGGTTCCACACATGCGCTGGCCAACCTTTAACTTATGCCCTGCCTCTTCCGTGACAGATTTAACTCTCTCACACACAACTACAAGTCTCTCATTCAGTCTACTACCATAGCAGTCACACACACACACACACACACACACACACACACACACACACACACACACACACACACACACACGTATACCCTCTCATTCAGTGTAGTACCAGATCACACACACACATAAGATAAATATAACATTTTTGCTTTGTGAGTGTGTGTGACTGTGTCTAATGTGGTGTGTGCATGTTTTAGTAGTGTGTTTGAGAGGAAAATAGTTTTGTTGAGAGTGTGTGTGTCTCTACTGAGGTGCGTGCATCGATTTATTTGTGTGTGTGAGAGGAAAATTTGTTTCTGTCCTAAATGGCACCCCATACAGATCCACTGCTTGACAGGCTGCTACAGGAGATTCTTCCTGCATGCAGCCATGCACAGCTCATTGAAGAAACTCCAATAACATGAGTTAAACCAACATTTAGTTTCCCTTTGGGATTAGGAATGTATTTTTTTCTCAAATGTACTAAAAAGAAGTAAATGCACATTAAAGTGATAATGTACTTGTACTTTTCAGAAGGGGTAAAAGAGAAAAAAAAAGCTATGTGCCATTTGTATTGAGCAAAGGAGGTGTGGCAGCGATGCCTCACAGAGAACAAATAATCTGATAGGAGGGAGGGTACAAATATATTTGTTGTACAACAGATGCTGTTCAGAGAGCTACAGCTGTCCAAGGATGGAGAACCAATACAGAGCTGAGCTCTGTTTCCCACATCTCCTCAATGGCTCCTGCAGAAAGCCCACACTTCACTGGTCTGAAGCTGTTCTCCTGAACACTATGTTGTCCTAGTTGAAGAAGTTTCGCTTCCTCTCCAGGAAGCTTTCTCAATTCAAAAAGTCTGGAGTAATGTGCAGTACCAAGCTTTATACTCACGCACTACTCCAAGTGTGTCTTTCCCAAATTGGCGTGCAATATGCTGGTGAAGATTCTCAGTCATCTAGGTCATGGTCATTCCAAATAAAAGTAAAAAACAAAGCAACTGGACTTGTTTTCCGTAGTTGAAGACGTTTCGCTTCCTCTCAAGGAAGCTTTCTCAATTCAAAAAGTTTGGAGTGTCGAGGTTCAGTTTTGATTTGGGTTTTTATTTACTATTTTTCAGTTTTTCCTCCTGTCTGGGTTTAGTTAGGTTCTGGCTTTTGTTTTGGTTAGTTCAGTTTCCTCCTAACACTCCCACTCAGCCTCCCCTTCACTCCCACTGCAGTTAGTCACACCTGCCAGCCACTAATTAGCCAGATTCACTTCACCTACCAGCCTCCCTACTTAAGCCTCACTCTGCTGTCACTTCTCTGGTACACACTCATGTACAGTAGGTGGCGGTATGCACCTTAAAGTTGCTTGTGATCCGCCATAATAAAAAAAAACAAAAAAAAAACCACTTCTCTGCTGGTCCGTCATCATTCTACACACCCTCTCCATGCCTGTCTGCCTTTTGGAACTCTGACACCTCTGCTTCTCATTCAAGGTTAGTTCTGTTACCGAGTGATGGGTTGATGAGGTGTAATGAAACATTTCGACACATTACCAAACTGTATTGATATTGTGTCACCTGCTGGACATTAAAAATCTCTACAGGCAACCTAGTTGACAAAGTTAACTGACACTGATTTGATGACCTATTATATACACTAATATGATGTAATTTATTGTATGGTGCATTGTAATATTATTAAAACATCTTTGATATTTTAGATACTGTCAATAAATAATGAGAACCCGTATCATAATGAACACCCGCTCCCATGGCACAGATGAAGCTGTGCTGACGTCACTTCCTGTTTGCAGTAAGGCGTATTGTGTCACTTCCTGTTTTCACTGCGTAAGCAACGGTTTGTTGCTCCAGATTCTCTCGCTTTTATCTTTAATCTCTTTGCTGTAACATCTGTTTCTTACACATAAGCACTTTTAAAACATTTTCTGTTGCTGCACATCACGCTTGGGAACTCCTCGTGTTTCACGGTTTGCTCTCTTGGTGTGGTAGAAGGGCGCTAGCCTAGCTTTAGCCTAGCCTAGCTTTAGCTCCACAATGACTTCCTCTCCTACTATTACTTCAGCTTCTCCGTCTCTGACTAAGTCTCCCCTTATCTCCTGCTCTCTGTGTCAGATGTTTAGCTATTCCTCTGCCTCCTTTAGTGATAATGGTACTTGTAATAAATGTAGTGTTTTTGTAGCTTTGGAGGCGAGGGTGTCAGAATTAGAGACCCAGCTCCGTGCTATGGAAAAACCAGCTGATAGCCACCCCTCTGCTAGCACGGAGCCACATAAACCTAACGTTACTTCACTTAGTGGTCCTCCAGAAGCGCCCAAGCAGCCGGGTAAGGAGGCCGGCTGGGTGACAGTTCGTAGGAAGCATAGCTCTAGATTTCAGCCCCCAGTTCACCACCAACCCATCTGCGTTTCTAACAAATTTTCCCCACTCAGCGACACACCCGCTGAGAAGCCGATCCTGGTGATTGGGAGCTCAATAGTCAGAAACGTGGCACTAGAGACACCAGGGACCATAGTTAAATGCCTGCCAGGGGCCAGAACGGGCGACATAGAATCTTACCTAAAACTGCTGGCTAAGGATAAGCGTAAATACAGTAAGATTGTTATGCACGCTGGCGGTAATGACACCCAGTCACGCCGATCAGAGGTCACTAAAGTTGGTGTTGCTTCGGTGTGTGAGTTTGCTAAAGCAATGTCGGACTCAGTAATTTTCTCTGGTCCCCTGCCTGATCTGACCAGTGATGACATGTTTAGCCGCATGTCATCATTCAACCGCTGGTTGTCTAGGTGGTGTCCTGAAAACGACGTGGGCTACATTGCTAACTGGAGAACTTTCTGGGGAAAACCTGGTCTGATCCGGAGAGACGGCATCCATCCTACTTTGGATGGTGCTGCTCTTCTTTCTAGAAATCTGTCCGGATTTATTAGTTCTCCTAAATGCTGACAACCCAGGGTCCAGACCAGGAAGCAGAGCGGTAGTTTAACACACCTCTCTGCAGCTTCTGTACTGTTACCCATCCATTATCCTATTGAGACGGTGTCTTTCCCACGGCCAAAACTTAACAGATCAAAAACTTGTCTAAAAGGAACAAATCATAAAAACCTAATAAAAATCAATACGGTTCACCTTGAACCTAAAAATAAAACAATTAAATGTGGTCTATTAAATATAAGGTCTCTCCCTTCAAATACTTTGCTAGTTAATGAATTGATTTCTGATAAACAGATTGATTTATTTTGTCTCACAGAAACCTGGCTACAAGAGGACAATGTAGTATAAATGAGTCAACTCCCTCCAATTATTCAAATTTCCACATTCCCAGATCTGTGGGAAGAGGAGGAGGAGTGGCAACCATCTTTCAGTCTGATTTATTAATTAGTCCCAGGCCAATTAATAACTACAGTTCTTTTGAACATTTAACCCTCAGTTTCCCTCATCCAAACTGCAAAGTAATAAAACGAAAGTTACGACTGTAACTACGGTTCTATGAATCCCGGATGACCGCCAGAGGCGGTGCTTAAAGCACTGAATGATCACTGAATGATCACTCTTGCGCATGCACAGGTCGAGAATTTTATACCAACATGGTCATGTGTGACCCCCGGTGACACCGGTAAGCCCATATAATCACGTGACAACGACAGCTCAGTCCCTTAATCTTCTCGCGAACAACATGATGATTCCGAGGGACCGAGCGCTCTGGCGGTCATCCGGGATTCATAGAACCGTAGTTACAGTCGTAACTTTCGTTCTATTTCATCCCTACTGACCGCCAGAGGCGGTGCTTAAAGCACTGGATGACGATTACCAACAGAGTCCTGAGGAATCACACAGAAATAAACAACCCCGAAAGCATGCCCACCACACTGGGATGAGGATGCGTGCTGGGATTGGATCCCCACCAAAGGGTGAAAGTCAGCCAAGTTAACCCTGTAAAACCTTGCAAAGGTATTCGGGGATTACCAAGAGGCTGCTGGACATATAGCCTCCAGAGTGACCCCCGCCATAGTGGCCATGCAACACTAATGCTTCTGGTGGAATGGCACCGTACACCAGCAGGGGGCTGGTAGACCTGTAAAACTTACGCTCGTTCCACCACGTCCACAATCCGACGTGCAAGACGATGTTTAGAAGGAGCCTGCCCTTCGCAGGGCCCTCAGTAGCAAACAACAGATTATCAAACTGCCGCAGAGAAGCTGTGAGTCTGACATATGCCTTCAGTGCCCGAACAGGGCAGAAAGGCTAAGCCCATCTGTATAAAGGCAAGCAAGCTGGAGGGGCACAGTGTGGCCCGCCAATGAGGCCACAGTAGGAAGAAACCCAACATCAGGCCAGAGAATAACATCAGCTGGATTCCCATGGCAACAGGGCTTGTGAACAGACAACACACTTCCTGACCCGCTTCGCCGAAGCCAAGGAGAAAGTCTTCTGACAGACACTCAAGGCTTGCATCTGCCAACTGTTTAAACGGAGGAGATCGCAGGGCAGCGAGAACGAGAGAGAGAGGTCTCACACAGGCACAACAGGGCATGTGGGAGGGTGCAAACATCGGGCACCTCTCAGACACACAAGGCATCCTTGTTACGGCCTATCGTTTCTCCACTCGCCACCGAATGCCAGCAACATAAACTTCCAGAGTGGATGGAGACCAACCTTGAGAAAGCAGAGCTTGAAGGAAGGTTAAAATAAGAGAAACAGGACAGTGTACAGGTTCCTCATGTCTTGCATGACACCAGCTGCTAAACTTTCCACATATGGGTATAAACCAGTCGTGTGGAAGGGGCCCAGGCATTAGTCATCATATGTCTGATGTTTCTGTCATACTCTGAAGGAAACGCCGGCCTCGTAGCGGCCAGGCCCAGAGTTGGAGGCGACAGGGATTGGGATGCAGGATCTGACCCCCCAGCTGTGACAGAAGGTCCGTCCTGTGGGGAAGAGGCATTGTCGAGCTGCAACAGAGCCTGTGCAGCAAAGGAAACCGATTCTCCCTGGCCACCAGGTGGCCACTAGAAGGACCCAATGCCCCCCCTGAAGGATCCCCGTGGGTGTTGGGCCTATCATGGGAAGCGGCGGTAAAGTGCAGAACAGCACTCTCGGCCAGTCATGTGCCAGTGCGTCTTGACCCAGGGGACTGGCATTGTCTGCCAGGGAGAACTAAAGTGGGCAATGTGTTGTCTCTTCGGACGAAAGTAGATCTACAGCTGCTTTTCCGTACCACTCCGAAATGACCCCCACTACCTCCAGGTGGAGTCTCCACTCCCCCGGTGGCGGGCGTCCCAGAGACAGAATATCGTCCGAAACATCTGCGCCCCTGGAATGTAGGCAGCTCTCAGGCTGGCAAGAACAGGGGCTGCCCAGGTCAAGAGCCTCTGGGTCAGCCACAGCAATGTTAACGAGCGTGTCCCCAATTGATGGTTGATATGAAAAACCACTTAAGTATTGTCTGGCCGCACCAAGACATGCCGTCCGCACAGGTCTGGGAGGAAGTGTTACAACGCCCGCTGCACAGACTCCGACTCCAAGGCGTGGATGTGCTGCAGTTTTCCTCCGCTGAGACCATGATCCCGGGCGATCAGTCGCTGCCACGCCCCATACCGTGGCGGACGCGCCAGTAGAGACAACCTCTTGTCGAGACTGCAGTGAACCAAGTGGAACCCTTTGTCATTAATACTGCATTTTGCCACTGAGCCAGTGATGCGAGGCAGTGAGAGGACACCCACAGTGTTGTGCGATGGCACAGCGTACGAGAAGGGTCCAGCCTCAGGCTGTGAACCACATCCGCAGTGGTCGCAGAGACAACAGTCCCAGGGGTATTACTGTAGTGGCAGGAGCCAGCTTGCCCAACAGATGAAGATAAGCAATAAAGGGGGTGCACGGCCGGGCAGAAAGGCAGCATATGCAGAATGCCCTTGACACGCTGAGGCGATGGGCGAACGGGTCACAGTGAGGGAGTCCATTGTGATTCCAAGAACGTGACATCTTGAGATGGAACTAAGATACTCTCCTGCCAGATCACACGTAGACCCAATAGGTCTACATGGTCGAGTAATGTGCTCGTGTCTGCAGTGGCTTGGGCCTCTGTGGGCGCACAGATGAGCCAATTGTCCAAGTAGGGCAGGATCTTTAACCCCTTGGCCTGCAGAGGACACAGTGTTGCAGCAATGCACCAAGCAACATACGTAGGGACAGAGAGACCGAAAGGGAGAACCCTGGACGAAAGGCTTGCCCTGAAATGCAAAGCGGAGAAAACAGCCAATGACACGGTGCGATTGGGACATGAAGTATGCGTGCCTCATGTCAACCAGGGTGAACCAGTTACCTGGAGAAGATTGTCTGAAGCACACCCCTGATGCCCAACATGTGGAAGGGGATGGTCTCGAAAGAACATTCAGACCTCTCATGTCCAAAATTGGGTCGAGTCCGCAGCTGTTTTTGGGACCAATAAAAATACTTAAGTATAAAGCCCCCTGGGTCCCGCAGGGGGTCAACAGGCAATATACCACCCTTGGCCAGCAAGGCATCCATCTCGTGGCTCAGAGTCTGAGCCTGTACCTTGTCGCGAATTCCCGTCATCCTGACTCGACCAGGAAAAGGAGGGCGGTGGCGGAACTCTAGCGCGTAACCCTGGGCAAGTGTAGACACCACCCATGGATCAGAAACGAGAGCGGTCCAGCAGCCAAGCTAGTCCTGGGTAAAGTGTCCCACCGCCAGCTCGGTGATGCACTGGCCATAAGCAGGCAGTGGTTGCCCCTCAGAAGGTGTAGTTGGGGCAGGATAAGTGCGTTAAAGTGAACCAGAGGCATTCCCAGCAGGACGCCACAATCGCCTACGATGCAGGCCGGCCAGCTGCTGCCTTGTACGCAAAGCCTGGGTTGACCGCTGCAAGCGCAGCAGAGCCAAATAACTCCCCAGAATCACTGGAAGACTCATCAGGGTCTCTCTACAGGCTTCGGTTAGAGGAGACTGAGCCAACCAACTTGGCGGCATGCTTCAACAACGGTAGACAGGACACGGCCAACTTACCTTGACAAGAGAGAAAAAGCATGTAAAGGTGTGTCAATCGCGGAGCCTCCAGAGAGGCTGAGAGACCAGTAATAAATGCGACAATGAGTTACCAAGTCGCCCCAAGAGACCCCGAGTCATAGACTCTACAGAGTAGATCGGCAGTCACACGGCACTGAGGACGAGGACTACAGGCATTAGCTCTCAAAGCCTGCTCCGGCACCACACTGAGGGATGCTCTGGCATGTTCGAAGGAAGGCATATGGCCCAAGCCAAACTTGAGCACGTCTTGCATGGCCACCAGGGCCCTGCCATCAGAGGTCAGCAACAAAAAAGGCCTAGGTGTCTGCCCAACAGGCATGAACCACCTTCACATATTCAGCAATGGGGAAACAAAGGACGACCTAGTAGTAGGACGTCGAAAGAAGCACCAGAAGCCGCAGATTGGTTCGGTTGAGCATCCAGCTACAACCGGGTAAGAGCAGTTCTCAAAGCGCCCACTATCAAACCGTCCTCTTCCGACTGAGAGCCGGAAGAGATGCGTAAACTGGCTGCAGACAGATGCGAGCCAGAGTCAACTGATGTTGAAAAACAGTATCAGATGCCAGGAAAATAGCATTGCATCTCCAGTCAAGGCTTCTCTATGGCGATCTGGTTCCAGACAAGAGGGACACAGGTCATACCCATCCTTCGACTGGAGAGGGGCCAAACACGCTCTGCAGTAGGGCTCGTCCAGCATCTTATGCTCACAGGACTAGGTCAGGTCGAGCTGAAATCGCCACCCCTGACACTTAAGCTGACGAACGAACAGGCCAGGAAACCCGGTTGAGCAGAAAACGCCACCCTGGGTTCCTCAGCAGCGTAAAAGGCTGCAAGGAGCACTACGATCACCGTAGCTACAGAAGTACCAACCAGCAAGGTTGCAACACTCATTGAGGCAAGCCAAACACGCTGCCCAATGAATGATAAAGCAAGCTCGAAAACGGCTGCTTTGTAATAAAACATAGGCAAGCCGAACACGCTGCCCAGTGAATGATAAAGCAAGCTCGAACACGGCTGCTTTGTAATAAAACATAGGCAAGCCGAACACGCTGCCCAGTGAATGATAAAGCAACCTCGAACACGGCTGCTGTGTAATAAAACATAGGCAAGCCGAACACAGCTGCACAATGAATGATAAAGCAAGCTTGAAAACGGCTGCTTTGTAATAAAACATAGGCAAGCCGAACACGCTGCCCAACGAATGATAAAGCAAGCTCGAAAACGGCTGCTTTGTAATAAAACATAGGCAAGCCGAACACGCTGCACAATGAATGATAAAGCAAGCTCGAAAACGGCTGCTTTGTAATAAAACATAGGCAAGCCGAACACGCTGCCCAATGAATGACAAAGCAAGCTCGAACACGGCTGCTGTGTAATAAAATATAGGCAAGCCGAACACGCTGCCCAATAAATGATAAAGCAAGCTCGAAAACGGCTGCTTAGTAAATGAAAAGCAAGCCTGAACATGGCTGCTTAGTAATAAAACATAGGCATGCCGAACAGGGCTGCACAGTAAATGAAAAGCATGCCGAACACGGCTGCTACGTAATAAAATATAGGCTGCAATAATCCAATATAGGCAGCTGATGCGCCGGCAAATAATTATAAGCAGCCGAACGCGGCTGCTATTTAACATTATAGGCAGCCGAACGCGGCTGCAACCTACCTTTACAAGCTGGTCGAAATCGGCTAACGTCTTACCACCTGCAACGGGGAAATCGGCGCGGGGAGCGAACGCGTCCCCACTCCCGCCGATCAAAGGGAAACAACTTACCAAAGGAACAGCAAAGTTGTAACAAGGGGAGCTTGCGCAGCTTCTGGAGGGCAAGATAATTCTCGCAGCCCCGACCGTAGTCTCGAGGCTACCAGCGACAAGCAAATCAGTGACTTACCACCTATACAACCTGCATGCGAGAAGATGATAAGGGACTGACCTGTCGTTGTCACGTGATTATATGGGCTTACCGGTGTCACCGGGGGTTACACGTGACCATGTTGGTATAAAATTCTCGACCTGTGCATGCGCAAGAGTGATCATTCAGTGATCATTCAGTGCTTTAAGCACCGCCTCTGGCGGTCAGTAGGGATGAAATAGAACCTCTTCTGTTTGTTGTTTTGTATCGTCCACCAGGCCCTTACACTCAGTTTTTGAATGAGTTGTCAGATTTATTATCTGATTTGGTGTTAAACACTGATAAGGTTATTATAGTGGGTGATTTTAACATCCATGTTGACACTGAATGTGATAACCTTAGTGTAGCCTTTAAAACTATCCTAGATTCAATTGGTTTTGCTCAAAATATGCATAAACCGACGCACTCTTGGCTCCATACTTTAGACCTTGTGCTGACATATGGCATTGATTGTGAAGAATTAACAGTATTTCCTCACAACCCTGTCCTATCTGATCATTTTTTAATAACATTTGAGTTTAATCTAACTGAGTTCTCCACCCCCAAAAGAGGGTTCCATTATAGTAGATCTTTATCGGATAATGCTGTATCAAAACTTAAAGAGTCTGTCCCCTTTATAATATCCTCCATATTGCAGAAATGCCCTGTAGATGGCAGCAATGTTGTTTCTTCCAATTCACAAATAGATGTCTTTGTAAACGGTATGACTTCGTCATTGCGTTCTGCATTAGACAATGTAGCTCCCTTGAAAAAGAAGGTGATTATTCACAGGAAGCTGGCCCCCTGGTTTAATTCAGAGCTGCGTTCCTTGAAGCACAATGTTAGGAAATTCGAGAGAAAATGGCGCTCTACACACCAAGAGGAATCCTACCTAATCTGGAGGGACAGTCTATTGTTGTATAACAAGACCCTTCGCAGAGTTAGAGCAGCATATTTTTCATCATTAATTGAGGAGAATAAGAATAATCCTAGATTTCTCTTCAGTACAGTTGCCAAACTTGCACAGAGTCATAGCTCTGTTGATCCATCCATTCCCTTAGCTATTAGCAGTAATGATTTTATGGGATTCTTCATAAATAAAATTGATTCCATTAAAAATAAAATAATTGGCATCCTCCCAAACATGATTACCTCGTCCTCAGTAAGTGAGGCAGCATTGGAGGAATCTTTAGAACCTGCACAGTGTCTGAACTGTTTAAAAGCAGTAGAGCTTTCTGAGCTATCTAAAATTTTAGCTTCATCTAAACCTTCTACCTGTATGTTAGACCCAATCCCAACCAAGTTGTTTAAGGAGGTATTCCCTCTGATCAGTGGTCCTATTTTAGACATGATTAATCTATCCTTGGTAAATGGATATGTAGCACAGGCTTTTTAAGGTAGCTGTTATTAAACCTTTACTTAAGAAACCATCTCTTGATCAAGATGAGTTAGTAAATTACAGACCAATATCTAATCTTCTTTTCTTATCTAAAATTCTTGAGAAAGTAGTTGCTAATCAACTATGTGAACACTTACAAAGTAATGACCTACTTGAGGAGTTTCAGTCAGGCTTTAGAGCTCATCATAGCACTGAAACAGCTCTGGTGAAGGTCACTAATGACATTCTCATGGCCTGAGATAATGGACATGTGTCTATACTTGTCCTGTTAGATCTCAGTGCTGCATTTGATACAGTTGATCAAATGCAGCACTGAAGTCAATCTTCCTCAAACTCTAGGGTCACCTGTGGAGTACCACAGGGTTCAGTCCTTGGACCAATTCTATTTACTATATATATGCTTCCGATTGGCAAAATTATCAGACAGCATGGGATTAATTTCCACTGTTATGCTGATGACACTCACCTATATTTATCCATAAATGCTGATGAATCCAATCAGTTACTTCGACTGCAGTCATGTCTTGATGACATCAAAAGCTGGATGACTTTAAATTTCCTGCATTTAAATTCTGACAAGACAGAAGTTGTAATCTTTGGGCCAGAGTTTTCAAAAAATAAAGTTCTTAATCAATCACTTATTCTGGATGGCATTAACTTGGCCTCTGGTAATAAAGTTAAAAATCTTGGTGTTGTTTTCGACCAAGACATGTCATTTAAATCCCATATTAAACAGGTTTCCAGAGTTTCCTTTTTTCACCTCAGGAATATCGCCAAAATTAGAAACATTCTGTCCAGGGGTGATGCTGAAAAACTAGTCCATGCATTTGTTACTTCAAGACTGGACTATTGTAATTCTTTACTATCAGGAAGTCCACAAAATGCAGTTCAAAGCCTTCAGCTGATCCAAAATGCTGCGGCAAGAGTTCTGATGAAAATCAACAAGAGGGATCATATTTCTCCAATTTTAGCTTCCCTTCATTGGCTTCCTGTTAAATCAAGAATAGAATTTAAAATTCTCCTTCTAACGTATAAAGCCCTTAATAATCAAGCTCCATCATATATCAGAGCTCTGATTACCCCGTATATTCCTAACAGAGCACTTCGCTCTCAGACTGCAGGTCTGCTGGTGGTTCCTAGAGTCTCTAAAAGTAGAATGGGAGGCAGATCCTTCAGCTATCAGGCTCCTCTCCTGTGGAACCAACTCCCAGTTTTGGTCCGTG
This sequence comes from Fundulus heteroclitus, assembly GCF_011125445.2. Lineage (NCBI taxonomy): Eukaryota > Metazoa > Chordata > Actinopteri > Cyprinodontiformes > Fundulidae > Fundulus > Fundulus heteroclitus. The sequence continues at coordinate 10,123,013 of NC_046367.1, forward strand.
AGGCAGACACCCTATCTATTTTTAAGACTAATCTTAAAACTTTCCTTTTTGACAAAGCTTATAGTTAGAGTGGCTCATGTTACCCTGAGCTACCTTTATAGTTGTGCTGTGATAGGCATAGGCTACTGGAGGACATCAGGGTCTAATTTTCTCACTCTACTGATTTCTACTGTTCTTCAGTCTACTGTTCTCCAGTTTTGCATTGTATTACATTGAAATGACTGTCGTCATTTCAGCTTTTAACTTTTTGCTCTCTCTCTTTTTCTTCATAGTAGGTACACCTGGTCTGGCGTTCTGTTAACTGTGACATCATCCAGAGAAGATGGCTCACCCGCTACTACCATCTAAAGTAGAACAGATTACTGGATCAATGTGTGCTTCTGTGCTTTTTTGTCTCTCTTGTTGTGTCTCTGCTCTGTCTTCTGTAACCCCAGTCGGTCGAGGCAGATGACCGTTCATACTGAGCCCGGTTCTGCCGGAGGTTTTCCTTCCCGTTAATGGGGAGTTTTTCTTCCCACTGTCGCTTCATGCTTGCTCAGTATGAGGGATTGCAGCAAAGCCATGTACAATGCAGACGACTCTCCTTGTGGCTCTACAGTTCCCCAGGAGTGAATGCTGCTTGTCGGGACTTTGATGCAAGCAACTGGTTTCCTTATATAGGACATTTTTGACCAATCTGTATAATCTGAACCAATCTATATAATATGATTGAACTTGATTTTGTAAAGTGCCTTGAGATGACATGTTTCATGATTTGGTGCTATATAAATAAAATTGAATTGAATTGAGTGCACAAAAATTTTAAGGCCAGGCGGAAGAGGTTTGGATAAACCCTCTTTTGGATTTTCCAATATATAAGATGATCCTGGGGCCTCGCAATATTGCCCTCTGCCATGATTCTATTGACCTCATGGATGGCATCAGCTGTGGCACTTTTGGTCTGCCTCCCCACTTCGAGATCAAAATGTTCCCAAAGGTTATCTAAAAAACAAAAACAAATTGGCATTTTAGTACATGATTTACAAACAACAAAGAAAAAATGCTCAATATCATGCCTGAAGCAGGGCTTTGAAATTATTTTTTCCCCAATCGGTTCGTTCCGAACAGAAACGGAATTATAACGTTTCCGGTTATGAGTTCCACCAATAAATTGACGTTCCCGAATCGGTTAGAACAAAAAAATACTGTTCCCGGAACGGTTAATTTCGTTCCTTTCGTTTGACAAATATAGCTATTGATATTGTGCTTGGAATGAGCGTTTTACTTAACAATGGATCGCAATTTACCTCTTATTTAAGATGTGTAGCTCTAGTGGAGACACCGCTCTCACTCCATTCAGTCAGCGAATGTGTGATGTGATGTCACACAGGAAGTGAACCTCAGCCGTCATGGTAACGTGCGCTAACCTGACTCCGCCAGCTGTATGTCGCTCCGCCTAGCTTCACTCACATATATCTGGGACACCTCCATAGGCTGGGCCTTATCAAATATCCTTGTATATGATTGGATAAGACACTTGTCTGTCATCTTTATCGACGTGCTATTTCAACCACTCACACCGAAGCCAACCCGTGACGTTATGAGAGCGACGCAGGAAACAAAAAAAAGTAATTTTTTTAATGTGTTTGCGGCTCTAGTGGCACGCGTTTTATTGACAGTGAGCTGACAGGAAGAGGGGGGAAGACAGGCGGCAAAGTGCCGCAGGTCGGAGTCGATCCCGGGCCGACCGCGTTGAGGACTAAAGGCCTCCTAACATGGTTCGCGCTAACCGCTCCGCCGCGGGCGCATCCGCTGTGGACGCGCCCCGGAAAACAAAACTTGCCAAATCTGGTCGGGAGAAGGGCGAAAACATCGTTTCCACCAACAAAAGCCTTCAGAGCTGTTCTCTGATGTTCTTTTAATGAAACAATATTAGGTAGATTGGACAACACGGAAGAAATAGCAGCATCAATGTTAACACTTGCTTCCTCGAGGAGCCGCCATTGCTATCAAAACAGTCTCACGTCACGGTCGCATCTCCACTACGTCACATCTATGAAACTCCAGCCTTGCATCCTGATTGGCCAGACAATAAAATTGGTTGGAGAAATCACTTTCTATGGGCGATGTCCCAGTTGTATGTGGGTGAAGCTACGCGGAGCGACATACAGCTGGCGGAGTCAGATTAAACGTGCGCAGGAAAATAATTACTTTTTTTTTTTTAGTTAATTAGGCAACGAAAACTTTAAGGAACGAAATAAAACTGGTATTAACCGGTTACCATTATTTTTATATAAGTGTTCCAGTTCCAGAACATAAAAAAATAATAGCGTTTCCGGTTTCGTTTCTGTTCCCTGTAAAATACAAAAAAGTTCCCGGTTTTCGTTTTTGTTCCTTGAACCGGTTCAAAGCCCTGGCCTGAAGTGGGGGCAGACAGCTGTTATGAAGATGTTCCCGGCTGGGGGTCATTTGAGCCTCCAACTATTGAGGCACATTCTGTCCGCAGTCTGCTGAGGGCCTCATTGCACTTGGAGGAACTGTGGAACCCAAGTGATTTAAATCTGGGGTCTAGAAGTGTCGCCAGGGTCAACACACCTAATGACTCCAGGTTGAGGCAGTGTCTGTAACTCGACGCTTCAGGTGTTCATGTAGGTGCCGTGCTGTGTCAGTGTGCAAGGTTGAAGCATTACGCTCAAGTGCCATATAGAGCATCTTCATCATTGGGATGACCTTTGATCCTGACACTCGCCTCTCTGCAGACAACTCCACTGTAGCATGATGGAAAGAAGCAAGCACAAGTAGTGTTTCTCCTATGATGGTAAACTCATCAGCTGTAAGTGGTGTCAAATCTCTTTTTAGAGAGGCCAGAGATACCCACACTGCTTCCTTCTCATCATGAAGCCTTGACAGCATTTCATACATGCTGTTCCAGCGTGTTGGCACCTCATTGATAAGTTTCAGGGTTGGTCGTCCCACTTGAGCAAGCTTCTCCTTGGCTGTAGTGCTTGATCTGAAGTATGTGACAATGTGCCTGGCTTTGTGTCTGATGGATGTAAGAGTGGGGATCTGATCACATGATTTTCTAACTAATAAATTGAGACTATGTGCAATGCAAATTGAGTGCCCAATTTGGAGCTGTCTAGCGCATGCAATCATGTTTGGTGCTGCGTCGGTCACAAGTCACTTTATTTGTTATGGCCCAGTCTTCCATCATGGCCCTTTTTACTTGGGCCAAATTGTCAGCAGTGTGAATTTGTGGAAAGTATTGCACAACTAACACAGATGTACACAGCTGCGAATTTTCATTAATGTAGTGACAGGTTAGAGCCAAGTAAGCCTCCATGTTCACAGATGTCCACATGTCAGCGGTTATACTCACTGCCACAGCTTGCTGTACTTCCATTTTCACTCGTTCCCGTTCCTCCTCGTACTTTTTGGCCAACATTTGTTTGGTCTGAAAACCACACTAAGTCAAACCAGAAGAAAATCAATATATTTAAAATAAATTTGATAAATAAAGTACCATCAGTACTTTAGATAATTTCCACACAAACCTTTCTGGTTGGCAAAACATATGAGGGCTCAAGGAGCTGAACCAGCTCCCTGAACCCTTCATTCTCCACAATGGCGAGGGGCTGGCAGTCCTTTTACAATGAAATTAAGCACAGCCTCATTGAGCATCTGCTTCCTGGAAGCTTGATGGTTAAAAATGAGAAACTATAAATTAATCGGAATTATCAATAAAACAAAGTCAGTAAGTTGTAAAATACCTGTATACCTGAGTTTATAATGGGTGTATCATGGATTTCGTTCTCATGCTTGGCCCTATAATGCCTCAGCATTGAGGAGGTGCTGTTATTCAAATATGCAAGCTCTGTTGAGCAATTGCAACATTTAACCTGCAGAAAATAACACGAACAGTAAACTAAAGGTCACTTTGAAATTAATTTCTATTCAGAAAATCAAGTGTAAACTCTGAGAGGAACAGGATGAAACAAGGAAATTAAAACAAATACCTTAGTTTCCGAAATGACATCAAAGTGGTCCCACACAGCAGGGGTCCCACACAGCAGATGGTGGCAGAACTCTGCCACCATCAGTCTTCTGCTTAAGCCAGGCAAAGATCCTGTGTTTCCCACCAGCTATCGTCCCATATCCTTAATCAATGTGGATATTAAAATAATCTGTAAAGCTTTTGCAAAATGATTAGATAAAGTCACTCCTTTCATAATCCACCATGATCAACCTGGTTTGATCATAGGAAGACAGTCATCCACAAACACACGCAGATTACTTAATTTAATAGATTATTCCTACAGTACAAATATTAAAACTAATATAATGTCTTTAGATGCAGAAAAAGCATTTGATAGAGTAAATTGGAATTTATTATTCGTCACTCTACATAAATTTGGTTTTGGCAATTTTTTTATAAATTGGTTAAAAATTTTATACAGCTTTCCTACAGCCCGTGTCAGGACAAATAATCAAACTTCTTCCAGCTTTTGTCTCCAGAGGGGCACTAGGCAAGGATGCCCGCTTTCCCCCTCACTTTTTGCCATTTTTATCGAACCTCTAGTAGCAAGAATTAGACAAACAAATGTTGTCAAAGGTATAAAATGCATGAATATAGAGCATAAGATTAGTCTTTATGCTGATGATATATTACTCTATCTTCAGCACTCAAACTCTTCCCTCTCTCAAGTAATTAGATTACTAGAATCTTTCTCTATAAACTGGTCAAAATCTACGGTACTGCCAATTAATTGCTCTTTTCAGAACCCCCTAGATTTACATTTGCAATCAGGAAATATTAATTATTTGAGTATTACTGTGTCGTCTAAACTACCGGATTTAGTAAAATTTAATTACATCCCCCTTTTAAAAAAGATAGAGGACCTTGAAAGATGGAAATCGCTTCCAATTTCACTTATGGGTAGGGTAGCTTAAATTAAAATGATGGTCTTACCTAGAACTAATTACTTATTTTCAATGATCCCCAATAAACCATCATCCGACTGGTTCAAATCTTTAAACTCTTCTGTCTCTAAATTTATATGGAAAGATAATCCCCCCCCCCATATCAGCTTAAAGACACTACAGAACACTAAAGTCAGAGGGGGACTAGATCTGCCTAATTTCCATAACAGACAACAATACATCTCTAAATGGATAAAACATAATCCTTTAGATGGGCCCTGGATAGATATAGAACAGAAAATATGCAATAATATTCCAATTTCAGATTTGCCGTTTATTAGCTCAAATATAAAACGGCATACATGCTTTAAAAATATTAACATTAGCTCCACTATGACAGCATGGTGGGAGTTTCTTAAAATGACAAAGTCATCACTTATCCCGTGCAGTTGTACACCCATCTGAAATAATCCTGACATCCTACAAAATAATAATATGATATACTTTACATACTGGAAGAATAAAGGTATTGAATACCTGGAACATTTACTTGACAGAACCGAGTTCATCACTTTTGCCAAACTAAATATGCAATATGGCATTAGTAAAAATAAATTCTTGGAATATGAACAACTTAAATCTATAATTAGAAATAAATTTAAGCATATTAAAGGTGGTTTACAAATCCCAAGTAATATATTGGAGTTCCTAGATTTACCCCCCCCCCCCACACAAACTACTGTCTAAATCATACAGGGCACTGACTAAACTAGATTATTCAATATCTCTTCCTATTATGAAATGGGAAGAGGATTTATCAGTCGGCTTTAAACAAAACTTCTGGGCTCAGATGTGTCTAACAACTTTCAAATTGACTAGAAACACCAACTAACAACTAATACAATACAAAATTCTTCATAGATTTCAAGATTATTCAAGATGGGTCTTGCACAAGTTAATATCTGTCCACACTCTATAGGCAATCATCCTGATAATTATATTTATGCGTTATGGTTATGCACACCAGTCCAGAGGTTCTGGACACAGATATGTATGGACTTATCAAAGTGCCTGAGTTGTAAAATTGGGGAGTTTTGCGGCCTGGGGTCCCTGGGGTGTGCCGCCCTCGGGCGGGTGCCCCAGCGGGGCCTCAGGGGTTCGGGTTCCGGGGTCTTGGGATCTGGACCGGCGCGCACCCGGGTGTCTGCCCCTGCACGGGGCCTCTGGTGTGCTGGGGGGCCTCGGGGCCTGTTGAGCCGGTACGGGGGCATGGACATAAACATCTCAGCGCAGATGCTCTTCCCCTTCTTTGGGTTGGCACTCTGCTAGTGGGGGGAGGGGAGGGAGGGGGAGTAGGGACTAAACCAGCCTGGATGTCTACTGTTGTATGTATGGAGAGTTGTTTGAATGTAAGTGTTGGGGAGGGATTACATCAACGGGTGGGATGTGTGGTGTGGGGGGTTTGGTGGATGTGGACGTTTAGGTGGGCTTGTGTCCAGCCCCCTTTCTCCGTCATGGTCTGTGTTGTCTCCTGGTGCGGGTTTCGCCTGAGGTGTGGGGGTTTTGGATGGCTTGTGCGGGCTGGCTAGCCAAAGTCCCCCCTCTTATTTATTTATTATTATTTATTTATTTATTTTGGGGGGGGGCAGTAGGCTTGGTGGGTGGGATGGGGGGGGGGGGGGTTGGTCCTGGTGGGTGGCTCAGCCGCCTGGCCCCCGGGCTATGGTGGTGCCGCTGGTGGGGCCCCTTCTCCGGGTGGCCTTTTGGGGAGCAGGGGTGCCTATTGGAGTCAGTAGGGGAGCTGGCTCCCAGGGACTGCTTTAGGCTCCCCAATTCTTTTCTCCCCATCCCCAGACTCCATCCTCTGCCTGCTCCATCACGCTGCCTCACATGTAGGACCTTGGGGAGGGGGTTGTACCTGGAGGTTGCCACTTTCTGATGACGTCCCTCACCCGAATTTTATTATGCATTTTAGACACTTTCACTCCAAACATTTTAACAACGCACATTCATGTAGGCCATGGTATGGGGGGTCGGGGTGAAGACATCTGGGGGGGGGGCTCATGTTGTGTGAGCGTCGCCTTGGATAGCTCCCTTCACCCCCTCTCGCATTTAGACATTGAGAGTTCTGGGCAGTTGCTTGGAGGGGGTGCGCCGGCACCAGCTACCTTTCCGTGATCCTGATCAGGCTGCGCTGGGAAGAAGGAGGCAGGAACTGCTAAAAATGCAGCCACCAGGCTGCATCATGACAACTGAAGAATATTGTTGAATCAAGTCCAATTAACCTAGATGAAGGATTCCATTGGGTGTTTTCTGTCAACCACTCGACGATGAGTCATTTATTTTATGTCGTTTGTTCTACATTATAGTAGAACTACTGCGGCAACCCGCCCCCTTAAAATCTATGTATTGGCATCTTAAAAATGGTCTTATAGCTTAAAAGATCATTCTCTTTTTGTTGATTTTGTGCCCGAATAAAAGAGATGTTCTGAAACAATTAAATAAGCCTTTTGATTTTTCTAAATTTTGTCCTTTAAGGATAGTTTTACTTACTTTTAATTAAATTTGTCAATGGCCTATAGAACTCTGGAATAGGAAACGGTATAAGCGTTACAACCGGAACTAACAGCAGCACTGAGCTTAAGATGTGCAACATTGATATTAAATAATTTCTTATTTTTTATCTGTTTGATGCATTTTGTCATGCAGGACAGTGTTTTTAAGTTCCAAAAACCGTTAATACATGTTTTTCAACATTTTACAATCAATGTGATCAGTTCCTATGCATAATGCACTTAAATAAATGTAACTAAGTAAAAGTATTGTTGAAATTGCACACTTTTCTGAGGTTATTCATAATATATATTTTTAAAGTGAAATTCGCTTAATATAAAAATCAACACTTTTATTAGTACTATTTAATCTTGCCATGAATTTACTTGGCAAGATTAAATTCAAGATTAAATTCAAAGACATCTTGGTAAAGACATCTTAACAGGTAAGTATGATAACGTGATATAGTGATGATGGTGCTCATGTGTGAATGTCAATTAGGTTAATGTGTCGATTTTCTCATTTGTGTATCTTTAAATTTCATTTAAAATTACAATTTATTACAATAGGCTTGTATGAGCTTGCTGAATGGGATTTTTAGACAAATGGGACCAAAAGTATTTGGATCAACAAATATTGGATCAGATCAGAAGATAATGTGATCTGATCCATAATGTTGCTGTAAGTATTAAAAGTGAAAGTGACCTGATGGGTCATTCTTGGTGTCAGCTGTGCATTCACTATACAGTTTTGTTCACCCTCTTGTCTTAAGACATTCAGCAAGCTCATACAGTAGACTTGAGCCACCATAAATTGCGGCTAATGGTAAACTAAAAATGACATTTAATCAGAGATAATTTTCACTTACTCTTCAATAGAATCTACCACAGACAAAAAAAAGTTAAATAACAGTCACTGGGGCATCAGTGAACCTCATCTGTTGATTAATCTGATTCCGCTGATGTTCTGTACCTTTTGTCTCTTGTTTGTGACACAGCTGCCAATATCGATATGGAGGCACTGAAGATGCTTTCGAGAGAAGAGTACACTGGCAGATTATTTTGCTCAAAATAAGCAATTTTTCACCTAAAACACTATATTTTTTTCTTATTTTTTAGAGGGCCTTATTTGCAGTGCAGTGAGTTTTGACAGCATTATTTTTGTGACGTGATCGTATAGTGGTTTTGATAATACATCTTTAAAATGAATTTAATACAATTTGGTATATCTTTTACAAATTAAATAAATTAGAAAAATAAATACAGAGAGCAGTAAAATTAATTACTAAATTACTTAAGAGCATTCTCCAGTGGTTAACAGAAAATAAAGCTAGCAATGTAATAGTAATAGTAATATCTTTATTGTCTTTGAAACATACATTGAAACATACATTACAAAGAAATTTGTTTTCTGCTTTTGACCCATCACCCTTGGGGAGCAGTGGGCTGCCATGTGCGGCGCCCGGGGAGCAATCTGGGGTTAAGGGTCTTGCTCAGGGACCCAGAGTGCCGGGACCGGGGATCAAACCGGGTACTTGCAACCTTCTCTGACTGCAAGCGCGCTGCTCTAAGCACTCAGCCACGAACCCCCTATGGGTTTCTCTGCAT